>NW_028145774.1:327500-430108 GCF_977016875.1 Pavona decussata | reverse complement strand
GTCCTCGAAAATTGAAAAGAACAAAAAAAAAAATAAATAAATAAAATAAAATAAAAATAAAGACTAATATATATATTTAGCCAAGCCTAAAAGCGGAGCTCCATTTTTTTTTTATAGCATTTATAAAAATCTGCTTAGTGTATGAACGTAATAACCTGACCAGTTCCTCATCCTTTCTGCAGTTATATTTTTAGCGCATATGCAGCAAACTGCCCAGACAATAACAATGCAATGCAGAGGGCAATTTTTTTTGAATGCTGATTTGTTACAATGGAGGCTGGCTGAACACGGCAGTTCTACATTCCGTTGGTTTCTTAATTTTGTGTCCAAAAACAACGACTTCTTTCAAGTTCTTTGGAGTTCGACTGTTTAAGCCGGGTTGTTTGTACCACAAATACATGGAAATCAAGTGCTGCAGCTAGAAAGGGAATTCCTAAACGTTAGTTTTCGTGTTTCTTACAGGAATCAGCAAAAGCCGGATTATTTGTGTCAAAGGTAAAAACTTGGATAGGATTGACATTTGTTCAGTTGAGAAACTGAAATCAGTCATGGCGTTCATGCAAGTGCTTTCAACTCGCTACTTCTTCTTACAATTAGCAATTATCCTGCGAAATCGCGCGGAACAAGTATCGCCTGATACTTAGCCGACGAGGCAGTAGGCCGAGTTGGCTAAAATCAGGCGATATTTCGCAAGATTGAGCAGGATAATTGTTTTATTATTCAACACATTGATGACAAAGCACAGATTTATAGCAGAAAAGCTGAACTTTATTTGTCAAAAAAAAAGAAACTTGAAACATTTTCCCGCGCGCGGACCGGCATGAATGAAAGTGGCAGCTTTGTTCAAGTTTGAATGAAATCGAGAGCGTTTTGCATTAAGCTCAGTAAAAAATTGAGTACTCGTCTTGTGCGCCAATCGCTCTGGCAAGATTTTCTACAAATTTCTAGCACCAAAAGCTAAAGCCAAGCATTATTTTGAAGCTGCGAAGGATTTGTTGTGTCAGCTGGGCCGAGCTGAAAGACTGGAAATTCTTTTCAACGATTTCTCGGGTGAGTGTTTCTTTGTTTACTACGCAAGCAATTTCACGATCTTTTCTCAGTGTTTTTACAAACGCATCTAGTGCCTTATGCTTGCAAGAACTCTGGATCTTTTATGAAACTAAACGGTTTTTCAAGCGGCTCTAGATCTTATGTTTCTGAGAACAATTACTCTGTACGAGTTCCGTCTATCTTTTTGTCTGCCAGATAGCTAAAATTTCTCGAGGCACTTCAGTAAGAGCTCGGATTTTCTCAGGCGGTTTTCCTTATCTCTTCAAGACGAGTCGAGATCTCTGTTTAACGGTTGCGAGAACCAATCTAAGGAAATATATATACATGTACTGGAAGAAATAATTTTCGTTTACAAATGATTTGTAAACGACCGTCGAATTACACGTCACGATAATATGTTTTTTTTTTTGTGTGTGTGTGTGTAAGAGCAAGTTACCGGCCCGGGGGAAAATGAGTGGAAATTCAAAACTGTGTCAATTCAGCTCCTATAGTTATTATTACCACTGAAATACAGTCAAATAAGAGATTGCGTGACAGATCGTGACAGAGGTTACAGTTGTGTTTTACGGATATTTAAGCCCGAACTCGATATTAATGCTGTTCAAAAACAACAGCATTCTCTTTTGAGAATGTAATGGTTTTCTCGTATTATATGAAACCTCGTTCGTACCTTGTGTAAACAAATTCATAACACTCAACAAAAAAAAGTTATGACATCGCGAGACATCGGGAGGTGTTCTTGTCTCCGACCCCTCAATCCTTTAACTGTAGTTTCCTTTCGAAGTTATCTATTTCTTTGTTGCGTATGAGATAATTTGTCTTTATTCTATTCGGTTGTGAGAACTACTAACTCACTCGTTTCATTTAGCATGGGATCTGATCATGGCAATAAATGCTATTATTGCCGACTTCTGACATCATTGATTGGCAATAAAATTTCAGCTAGTTGTGTATAAATGCCGTATTTCCTCGAACAATAGCCGGGGCGATTTTTTTCCACACCAAAAGAGGGCAATTATTTAAGCGTCCATCTGGGACAAACTTTCCCGTTGTATTAACAATTCGTCCGGATACTACTTTGGAAATACTCCGATCTGCTTTTCTATTTATTCCATGTTTGGATAGGATTTGAGGTACACAGCACTTAACGCCTGTGATATGGGCAAACGGTATCCAATTTCCGTGCTGAAGTCTCTTTCTCCTTGAAAAAACCCACTCTAGCAAGTAGCGGCTCCCTCTCCGTGTTTACCCTAAAATGACCAGTAAGAGCAATGATCCGTAATATTCTTGGAGCAATTGCGTAAACTTATTATTTCAAGGCTCCTTCTTTTATCTAACCTGTCATACGAGCAGGCTGTTTCAGTTATACTCTGAAAAGAGCACGAAAACTGCGAAAACGCCATTGCAGTGCTGCACAATACAAGAAAACTAGCTA
Source organism: Pavona decussata (assembly GCF_977016875.1). Classification (NCBI taxonomy): domain Eukaryota; kingdom Metazoa; phylum Cnidaria; class Anthozoa; order Scleractinia; family Agariciidae; genus Pavona; species Pavona decussata. The sequence continues at coordinate 427,623 of NW_028145774.1, read as the reverse complement.
GCTTTACAAAGCGCGTCACTCTGAGTAAGAAAGTTCCGTGGGAAAATTCCAAACTTTTTGCGTGGAACTCGTTTATAATTGGCTATTAGTATAGCAACACGCTCAAATAGTTAATTTCAAGATTAAACAAAATAATTCTTTCCAAGGATCCGGACGCACTGGACTGACAAAATTTGTTTGGCCCTTCCAAAAATCTCGACAAACTTTGTCTCTGCCAAATTTTCAATTTGTCAAGCGTGGGCGCACTGAGACTCAGCAGAATATTTGTTAATCACAAGTGTCAATCACACGTAAATAAACACCATAGCTTGCGCGCTGTGCGCGGGAAAGGTTACATGAGATCTCAGGAGTCATGGGCTTATGGTGATCTTTACTGCAGAGTTTATCTCGGCACTTCATAAGAGTGCTCTGGTAGTCTTCGCATCAAGAACTGCCACGTAATCCGACATACTCTGTAAACACTGGACCTGAATCCTCTTCCTCGTCACCATACTCGTCGTCTAGCTCAGCTACATTATTTTCTTTGTGTTCTTCACGGCCGTGTTCCTCATCTGAATGCTCCGATCCGTCCTCTGATGATCCGTCTTCACACACACTGTCAATATCAGGCCTAACTGAATTTATGAGGACACTTCCTAGTGCAGGAAATTTACACTGGCATGTCGTAAATTCGAGCCACGGACAGCAATCGGCCAGGGGATCTTCCGCTGAAGAATTTTCCAACTCTTTCATCGATTTTGGTTGAGGCAATCTTGTGGGGGCGCTTGTGGAGGACACAATGTCGAAATCGACAATAAATAAAATTTTTCTTCCAGTAGATTCCTATTGAAGAGTCGGGAGAACAAGCAAATTATTATAGGTGCAATAACTTTTATTGAAAGCTCAGTGGTGAAACGATTGAAGAATATGTAGAACAAACGCAAGCGACATTACAGTAAGAATCGAACTGCAGCGGTACGGGTAAATGGCGAATAAATAATGTATAATATAAAAGAAATATTATTACTTACCGTTAAATATTAAACAGGATGATTTCACATTCGGAGGTACTGGACTTCGAGCAGCCGACAGCTTCCCTTCAGACTCCGCCTTCCACACAACACAACAAATGCGTTGAACAGCAAGCTCGCTCGGAAAACTAACATGCCCAAGCACATATAAGATTTCCATACAAGGGAAACTTGTAATTGGTACAAATTTCTTGGTCCTCTCATCGATACAGTGAAGATAAACTAGCTTGTTTACTTCAAAGACCTTCAAAGGGACGGTCGGAGCGCTCGACAGTGCGTACTGCTTTCATTGTGTTTGAATCGAAATGTGAGATCACATGAGCACCGACCGGTGATAATATAGTTGGAAGCAATGCATCATAGGAATGGCCTTACTTCCTCCCTGGGTACGCAGTCCAGTATTTACAGCGTTCAGTTCCAGCACTCTACCCGGCTGAGACAAAATGTGGAAGGTTTTCTCATCAACAACAGTTGTTGAGTATCAATTTTCATTGTAACATTCACTCCATTTACTAACACTGTCACTTTGTAAGGGTTGTGGCCTCTACTTGAATTCCCACAAAACAGCTCGCCATACACATCTCCCTCCTCCCCAGCATCCTCATCAAAAACATTAACAACATCCTCTAACTGGTGTAAGTTACCTGACCTCTGCTTGCCAGAATATCCCCTCTGATCACTTTTGTTCGGTTGCAGATCTTGCTTTTCACCTCTCGACTGATTTTTGCTGCGATTTGGACACCTGTCTTCAATGTGGCCTTTTTGTTTGCAATAGTAACAGTTCAGGTCCTTAAACCTGCATGTTTGTGCACTATGGTTCCCACCACACCGAAAACAAACCGATCTCCGCGGTATGCGACGGCCGTCCGTCCCTTCTGGCTGTACCGTTACCTTGTTTACCGACTCCGACTCCTTCGATTCCTGAAGCACTGTCATACTTTTCATTGTGACTTCCATGGCGGTTGCGATTTCATATGCCTTCTAAAAGGTCAATTTCTTTTCCACAAGCAAACGATTAATTAAGCAGCCAAGTTAGACAACTACCCCATTCCCAAGATTGAAGATTTGTATGCAACCATGGGGGGAGGTATGGAGTTCACAAAGCTGTATTTAAGCCAGGCGTACCAACAGTTGGAGCTGGATGAGGAATCAAAGAAGTACGCAGCCATCAACACCCACAAAGGCCTCTTTAGATACAATCGCCTCCCATATGGCATTGCATCAGCTCCTGGTATTTTCCAGCGCACGATTGAAAGTCTCCTTCAAGGAATTCCGCAAGTTGTTGTCCGTATTGATGATATTCTCGTCACTGGCAAGACAAGAGACAAACACCTGGAGAATCTAAAGGAAGTGTTGACTCGATTAGACAAGGCAGGCATCCGCCTTAAGCTGAAGAAGTGTGTATTCTTCCAAAACCAAATGATTTATTTGGGGCATCGCATAAACAGAGATAGTATAAAACCCATAGAAGGCAAAGCGAGAGCCATCCACGAGGCACCCGCATCAAGTAATGTCAAGGAACTTTAGGCCTTTCTAGGGATGTTGAACTATTACGCTTGTTATTTGCCAAATTTGTCGACTATTTTGGCCCCTTTGCATGAGCTGCTTGCCAAGGACTGCAAATGGACATCGGGTAAAAGACAGGTGGAAGCTTTTAACCGAGCTAAGGACATGTTCAATTCCTCAGATCTCTTAGTCCATCATGACCCCAGTAAAGAACTTGTGTTATCTTGTAATGCCTCGCCTTACGGCCTTAGAGCAGTTCTTTCCCACATCATTGATGGGAAAGAAAGGCCCATCTCGTACGCCTCGAGGACCCTATCTCCTGCTGAACGAAATTATGCCCAACTGGATAAGGAGGGAGCTGCAGTGATATCTGGACTCAAGAAGTTCCATCAGTATCTGTACGGACAGAAATTCAAGATTGTTACAGACGACAAGCCGCTTTTGGGTCTGTTTAAGGCAGATAAAGCTGTTCCAACCATGGCATCACCAAGAATTGAAAGATGGGCCCTACTTCTAACAGCCTATGACTATGAATTGGTCTACAAAGAGGGACAAAACCACGGTAACGCTGATGGCCTTAGTCGGCTACCTTTGCCGGATACCATAGCGAGGGTCCCCACTCTTTGGGAAACAATACTCTTAATGGACCGGTTGTAAACCTTGCTAATGGGTGCTGATCACATTGCGGATTGGACAGCCTCAGACCCAGTGTTACAGCAAGTCTTAAGACGAGTCCACCATTGCTGGGGAGATAAATGTCCGGATAAAAGCCTGGACTGCTTATTATTTGAGAAAAGACGAACTAAGCACACACAATGGATGTATTTTGTGGGGAAACCGTGTGGTCACTCCAGCAAGGGGCCAACATCAGCTTCTGGAGGACTTGCACAACACTCATCCAGGGATAGTCAGAATGAAAAGTCTGGCGCGTTGCTACCTATGGTGGACGGGGTTGGATGATGACATTGAAGCTAAGGTCAAGTCGTGTGAAGTATGTCAGTTACATAGCGCAGCACCGGCCGCTGCTCCCCTTCATCCGTGGGAATGGCCTGAGAAGCCTTGGTCCCGCATACACATAGACCATACAGGGCCATTTATGGGACAATTATTTCTTATTGTGATTGATGCATATAGCAAGTGGATGGAGGTGTATCCAACATCCAGTATCAGTGCGACAGCTACCATAGAGCTGCTTAGAAGAGCTTTTGCCACTCATGGGTTGCCTGACATGTTAGTTTCAGACAATGGCACGGGATTCGCGAGTAAAGAATTTGGCAACTTTATGGCGAAAAATTGAATTTTACATGTGGAAACTGCCCCTAGACAACATTCGTCTAATGGTCTTGTTGAGAGATCAGTCCGTACTTTCAAAGATGGGATGAAAAAGTTGGAAGGATCGAAAGGTATAGTGCACACCAAACTCAGCAGATTCTTGTTGGCATATAGGTCAACGCCTCAGACAACAACTGGAGTTACACCAGCAGAGCTGCTGTTCAACCGCCACCTGCGAACCCGACTGGATCTTATTCGACCTGATGTAAGGCAGCACGTGGAAGGCCAACAATTATCCCAGAAACAGCAGCATGACAACACGAGGACAGCGCGACAGTTTTCTGAGGGGGACAAGGTTCTGGTTAAGAATTTTAGTCCGGGACCCAAATGGAAGAAGGCACACATTGAAAGCAGAACTGGCCCACTGTCATATACGATCAAGAGTGAAGATGGTGTGGTAACCCGTAGGCATGTCGATCACATTCTCAAACGACATGACGTACCCTCGAGGGAGGAGGACGACCTACTCGAATCAGCAGTGCACGCTGAGCAAAATCCGGTACCGCTCACGGCAGTAGAGGAACAAAAGGATGCATCCACAGAGCCCGTTTCCATTGGCTGGAGGAGTCAAATGCAAGATCCCTGGCAAGGAGGTCTTAGCGCACAAGAAGAACCCCAAGGTATTTCAAGGACTATGTAACTGTTTGAACGTGGATTAAAGTTGTGTTTAGTGATCATTATGAGATTGTCAAGTACAGACATTACGGAACAATCAGTTACCCTTGTAGGAACTGTGTTTTGTAAACTAGGTGCGGGGAAGATGTAGTGTATTGCGTGACGTCACGTGACATATGTCAGTGAATTGCAGAATTGCATAATCTATATTTTGTCGCCATGGTAACTGTCTCTTCAACAGAAGTAATTGTTACTGGTAAACGGCATTTTAAGAAAATATGCCCCCAGTCCCCCCCCCCCCCCCTCCCTTCTTTCTCTAATAAATCCCCTCTACTAGGGAAGCGGGGGTTAAATAAAGCTTTTGCAGTAAGGACCCCTGTTTCCTTGAATAACCACCCTTGCATTCTCATGTTTCTAGAACAAGGGTACAATGACTTACAGGGTATAAATAGCACTAAATTAACTTATACAGGCTCTTTAAACAGATTGTCAAAAAGTATTCAAAATATCAAAAATGGTGTAGGTGGAAGGTGGAACTGGAGATCTGGAGATTAGTACATTGGAGACAAGATGAAATTAAAAAGTGATTGTCCAAAAATAAGTTATAAAGTTTAACCTGAGATCATCCCTAGTCGTTGCACAATTTTGCTATACTATTTAAAATCGTTGCAATCTCCACTGTTAGGAAGCAGGACTCCCGGTGTAAAGTAATTTCATTGAATATTGAACATGTTTTCATTCCTGAATTAGTTTCTCAGATATGTTTTAAAGCTTGGAAAAATACAATCTCCCATAAGAAATACATAATAAAAGAGACAAGTTACAGAATTTTACCAAAACTTTTATTGAGGTTAGCACTGGAACACTAGGTTGTAAGGGTGAGTGGGTGATGGTTTACAAACAGCTGAATGTCAAGGTCATGTCCAGCACAACTAAATATAAACAGGCTGTACGTGTAAACATATATGTAATTTTGAGAACACTCACCACCTGGGCAAGTGACTTGAAGAATGAACTCACCTTAATAACTGGCTTCCACTCACACCATTCAACAACTTTAAATGTTACATGTATGCAATTGCTTGCATACATGTAACATGTTTGCAGTTGTTTCAGCTGAAAGTTAAGTCCAATCGCCTGAAACGGTTTCAGGGTTTCTACCCTGGGGATGGCAGAACTCCCACTCAAAAGTGACAGTGGTGCTCACTGGGTATATAAGAAAACCCTATAAGTTCCTAAGATTTTGTTTCATGGTATTGTTCCACATAAATTGTACCTATCAGAGGTACCAAAATAAAATAAATAAATAAATAACCTGACCTGTTAGTAGTAATTGACATATGCGATAACATACATTTAGTTACATTGCAAACTTTTTATTCTTTTGAAGGTGTTAGAAAGGACTGTCATAAGCCTTTACTTTACTTATACCCTGAAGAGTACCTCAAAAGGTACAAATGTGCATGTGGACCTTTCGAAAATGGACACCCCAACAGGTGCCAAAACTATGACTAACACCCCATCAATTTTATAATGAAATTCCCTGAGTTTTCCAGTTGTCATTTACACGACTATATATGCATTTCTTTTCATGATGTAAATGGTAGAAAACTGCCTGGACCAGTAAAATTTTAAAGCAAAATCAAATCCGGTACGTGTTCAACTAGATCATCATTTACAGTATGCATCTCGCCCTCTTTAAAGACCGCAGTTTTGAGGTCTTCGCTTCAATGTTTGTTCATTCACGACATCTATATGATGATATCTTCCCAACAACAGCGTTATATGGCTGTACATAAGGCCTCTGTTGAAATAGCTCTCCATCAGATCCACAGGGCAAATTGACGAGCACAATTTCATCACTCAGCTTTCTTCCCCATCGCTTCACTGGACGCCAAGTTTTTCAAATGCAACACTCAGTCCCAGTACTTTGCGTCTACCTGCGTGCGCAGAACTTTTTATTTTGTTTGCAGCGTGCGGATTTGTTTTGTTTGTAGCGTGCGGACTTTTTTGTTTGCAGCGTGCGAATTTATTTTGTTTGCAGCGTGAGGATTTATTTTGTTTGTAGCGTGCAGATTTTTTTTTGTTTGTTTGTAGCGTGCGGACTTTTTTGTTTGCAGCGTGCGAATTTATTTTGTTTGCAGCGTGCGGATTTATTTTGTTTGTAGCGTGCAGATTTTTTTTTGTTTGTTTGTAGCGTGCGGACTTTTTTGTTTGCAGCGTGCGAATTTATTTTGTTTGCAGCGTGCGGATTTATTTTGTTTGTGGCGTGCAGATTTTTTTTTTTTTTTTGTTTGTTTGTAGCGTGCTGACTTTTTTGTTTGCAGCGTGCGGATTTATTTTGTTTGCAGCGTGCGATTTTTTTTTTTTTGTTTGTTTGTAGCGTGCGGACTTTTTTATTTGCAGCGTGCGGAATTTTTTTGTTCGCAGTGTGCGGATTTATTTAGTTTGCAGTGCATTTCTTTTTTTTTTTTTTTTGAGATGTGTAATTTCTTGTTATATGGAGTAATATTAGTAGCAAAGATGTGTCCCTTATGAGCTTCCGTAACATCGCTTCTGAAAAATTCGTGAATTGGAAACTTTTGGCACTAGGAAAAGGATTTTAAGAAAAAACTTGGAGGCATGCAACTGAGCCAGAAAGTGTCCAGTTGTGTTTTGAAATTTCCATACATTTGTCTATATTGCGAATCAGCCGTGAACTGCTACTAAAAATAGTTCGCTGGAAAAAATACAGACAAATGTATGGAAATTTCAAAACACGACTGGACGCTTTCCGGCAAAGCTTCATCACTGCGATTTTTTTTTTTTTTTTTCTTAAAATTGTTTTCCTAGTACCAAAAGTTTCCAATTCATCAATTTTTCAGAAGCGACTTTTTTTATGAAAATTATTTGACATCGGATTTCCATACAAGCACTGTTATTTCAGACGTGTTTTCTTACTCTTCAAAATGGCGTCAAAGACCGTGATAAGGCCTATTGACACCTTGTCGTTATATGCAATAAGTGTTTCAGGTTAATTTCAGTCAAACCTTCATGCATCACGTTTTCTCAATACTGTGACTTATTTACTAATGTCGTCGTTGGAACTGTTTTGCTTAATCATCGGGGTTAAAGTCCGTTACAATTTTCGCCTGAAACTATTACCGACTATCGCTGACCACCGGAACATAAAGACATGCCATAAAAGTTCGTCATTTTGATTATTGAACCTCTCTTCTTTCACACTCATTGGGAGAGTATTGTTTCCGTATCAAGCCAAAAATTATCCCACCTATTTTAGAAATACAAAACCGAAACTTCTGTGGAAATTGCCACCTTTTACTGACTGACGGTTAAGAGCAAGCGTTTATGAACCGCTAGCTATTTTAAGCGTTTTTTTAATATTTTGAGCTACGTCGGAAAAAAAAAAAAAAAAAGAAAAAGAAAAAAAAAAAAAAAAAAACCTTTCGTGAAATGGCAAGCAGATGATTCTACTCACCTCCCCGGTGAAGTGGCTAAGCGTGGTTGCCTCGGCCTAATTCCCGTTCAGGACAACATATTTTTCTTTTCACGTTAGGCGTGTGTCGAAAGTCACGTATGAGAGTCTCAATGGGGGGGGGGGGGGGGGGACAATTTTGAAGCTTGACAGTTACATTTTACCGATTTTGACGGTTGACGATTATGAAGGGGAAATTTCTTCCATGAGTTAAAGTTAATACGAACTTTTGCGTCAGTTTATATTAACAAATTAATAAATTGACGTCAGTTTTTTCATGCGTCTGTCCTGTTACGCCGAGTGGATCCGCAGACTACTTTGACAATGTTATAAAAATAGACGCATGAAAGACTGGCGTCAATTTGTTTCTTTGCTATAACAAGAAGCCAGAAGGGACAAAATGAAGTTAAAACGCGGATTAAAAATGCGAGCAACTTACATTTCAAAATCTGACGCGACCAAAATTATAAACTTGTCTCGCTCTCTTATTGGTTAATGGAAAAAGGGGGGACTTTCTATTAGCTGAAATGTGACAGATTGACGTTTGGATTTCTTTAAAATCTCGTTCGTTACGTCAGAATCAACATCGCATAAATTATGTATTTATCTGTCTGTTTGCTTATTTGACAATGAAAATTACCCAATGAGCGAGTGAGAATTTCTGCAGTTATTGTAAAATGTTGTCTGGAGGTTGAGTTTTGGTCAGAAACACGTTATTAATGTAGTTAATCATTAATATTTTGAAACTACGGCCCAGTTATTCAAAAGCCTGATTAAGGTAATCCTGGATTAACAGCAACTTTGGTTCGAGTTTAATTACACGACAATAAAGATTTTTCAAAAAGAGTTTTGTCCCACAGTTTTGACGTTGACTTTTCTTTACCACTAGCTTAAAATTAGAGTTAAAAAACAATTTTAACGACCGAGCAAGAAACCTCTGTTAACTTTTAATCGTGGATTAACTTTAATCGGCTTTCGAAAAAACCGGGCCCTGAAGTACTTCCAAACCGAAGATAGATGTGATGTCAGTTTGGACGATAATTAAGTGGAAAAGCCGCATCATAAAGTGAATATATTTGGGAACATAGAAAATGGTTAAAACGATTCTTTGAGAGCAAACTAAAAGTCCGGAAGGAATGAATAGTTGAGATAGTGATATTTGAAACACCTCAAAACCATTTGACGGCAAATAATAACTGGGTTTTTTTACGGTTGATGGTTACAGTTGGCTAAATTTTAGGTTGTTTGACGGCTGACAGTTAACCCCATTGAGACCCTCCTTTTACACAGTTACTGTGAAATGTACATTTATCCATTTATTTGAACTACAGCAACAAGACATAAATGTTATAAGTACAAATTAAACCAGATTTTATTTCTTTGTAACAAATCTTAATTACAAAATTTTTTACCTCTATATACGGGACGGGGCAGGGACGTTAGCTTAAATTTACATCAGTACTAAGTTTGTATACCGCCTTTTAATTTACCGAGTCTAACATGTCAAATGTGCTAACTTCTGAATAGCACAGCCCGTAAATTAATGTTATTTTCTAAAAATAAAATACGTTAAAGTGAAGTTTTGATTTACAATAATCAATATATTATTCCATAAATACAAAGAAACTTAGTTCGTCAAAACAATCCACATAATATTAACAGTATTCTTGGACAAAACCATGTTTAAAGCCGGTGTAGTTAAAAGCCTGAACTTTTGCAAAACACTTTTGATGCTATAAATTTTCAAATGTAATGCATCCTAAAACTGAAGCGATTGACAATCACATAAATCTATCACTTTACTTACAGCGGTTATCAATAACACGCGACCTACCGCCTTCAAAAGAGTAGGATAAAGTTGCTTTTTCGTGGACGTCAATGAAAGAAAAGCTGTTGAAATTATTTTGAACTCTGATAAAATTCCAAGATAACCCGGCTAACTTAGGTCGCGGCTTAAGACAATCAGTGGACCTCCAAATCTGTTTATAAGTGGTTTATTTTACGTAAATAAATAGTTTTCTAGTCTGAGATGCAAGCCTTCTTGTTACCGTCAGCAGCAGAAAATGTTTAGATATGACTGTTGGCACAATTGAAAATGGCTTAGAACCTGGTTTTGTTAAACACCGTCTAAACTGTCTTTTAATGACTGACCCTAAGAATTTTACCTCGCTAAGAGAAGGTAAACTTTATTTAAATTGATTTCCGAGCCAGATCAAGGGAAAATAAAAGGTATTTTGAATTAAAAATTTTCATTTTCACTCCATGTGATAATTCGCACACTTGCACGCATCGCAGATTTTACAAAATAAACGTGTAGCGAATTAAAATGTTTTATAACAAAAATACAGCCTCACCAAAAAGACTTCTATTATAGTTTTTTCTTAATTCAGTGTCAGTACGAGAATCTTCAAACGTTCAAGCTTTCAAACATGCACACGTGACATCATCTGTCACTCGTGTATTAAAGGCTGTTTCGCTGGGTTACAACCTTAAATGCCAGGAGTAACGCCCAATTCAAGATGACGGCCATTTTTATCTTCCAAAAATTAGCTGAATCACCGTTTCCTTTTGCAGGTCAGTTGTTAGTTCTTTTTTACTGTTATTCATTACTTTGAGCTTGATTGATTCTTTGGATATTTTGCCTACGATTTGGTGCATTAAAATCAGAAACTGGTTGTTATTGCTGATATCATTTCGAGCACCACACGTTACCGCGTACAAGGCTGAGTTGCTCGAAGCATGATTAGCGCTAGCCATTGGTTAAGAGGTATTAAAACCTATAGGTTGTCATGGTATTTAACCCGGGTTAGCGCTAACCATGCTTCAAGCAACTGGGCCCAGGTCTTTAAAAATTGGTCACTAAATCGGGTACGTTCGAAATTCAAACAGCTCATAGTGCATTTTTAGAGCCAAACGGTAAAATGTCTTTGAGACTTTGCATTAATGCATTATTTGTGTTTTAGTTTTTAATTTTTTTTTTTTATTTGGATAACCAGTCGTTTGTGGTTAATACATTAATTAACTCGGCCGTCATGTTGAACTAGGCGTAACAAAAAATATTCCTCCATGCAGATAGAGAAGACGGTCTTTTTTCACCTTTAACCCAGGCCCCGCAGTCTTTCCAATCGTATCGATTGTATCGAACCAGGGAGATCTTTCCAGTCTTGCTTCTTTTAACTATGGTACCGTTCCTCCTCAGTGATATTAATATGTGATACATCTCGGACTCAGCTGACGAGTTATTGAACAGGTAAACCCTCTTAGATGTACCCTGCGAGCAGAGGCCCTTCAATCTTCCTAGACTTATCTAGGAAGATCGAAGGGCAACTGCTCGCAGGGTAGCTTAGATGTAAAGAGGAACTTTCTCTCCAATTGATATCGGTTGCATGACGGCTGTAAAAGAACTTCTATGTACTGTAAAGCAAAGTTTCGCATTTTTATTTTTATTTTGAAACCGGTTGTAAATAGACCATTTTAATACGGTATATTAAAATTCTAGCTTGGCTACGAGGTTCAGGGAATAAAACAAACAAAAAAAATAATTATTCATCTCTGAACCTCAAAACAAAACACTTTATTAAAACAGACAGTTGCAAGCTGGTTATATACCTACCCGCAAATAGCTGAAGCTAGTCGAGGCGGGTAGGTATGTCTATACGTACTGAACTAAATACAAATAAATTTGGTGTTTACAAATTGACTAAAATAAAAATTAGATAAGTAGTAAACAAACAAGTGACGCAAAAAGGATTCGCTAGCTTATAGAAATTAAAGGACTGTTAGAAATTTACAAGCTTTTCATTGTTTGAAGAATTGAAGAAGGTATAAGGTAAGCATTTTCTTTCCTTAAAATGTTAATTAGTTTTTCATGTATTTGTTTTTTGAATAATTTCCTGTTGTCAGACTTTCTAATATTATCCGTTAAAGAATTCCATAGCCGTGCGCCATATCAAGAAAATGAATTCTTTAGTTGATCAAGACGTGAAGACATGATTCAATGAAATTTCTTTTTGCTTTTCTTTTGTTTTATCCCCCAAGCCTCGTAGCCAAACTAGAAATTTAATTTAATACATCAGAAATGGTCTATTAAAATAAGTCAGGGGCGGGGGAGAAGACTCCTCAAATTTTCGTATCAGATTCATCCGACAAAACTTGACGTCACATCCTGTAAAATTGGCGCCCAGCAGCCTCTCTCGGTGAAGTGGAATGATGGCGTCTGGGTCGGGCATGATTTCTATGGATTTTTGAACCATCAGTATCCGGAATTGTGAACTGTGGATATGAAAGATGTTGTAAAGATATTGCTTCGACTTCATGAGCAAGGGTTTTCCAAAGGAGTCATTTTTTCTATTGTTTTGACGGAAAATACGAGACAGCTAAGCGTCGTGTCATGGCGAAAATTTCACACTCTCAAAACGAGTAGCGTTCAGACTTTTGGCTCTTGTGGCTTCTGATCGTTCGAAAGCTGAAATTTTAATAGCCTATCCCGTGTGCAACATAATGGACGAGACATCGTGAGTCATAGTTTGCAGTGTTAACATCGGGAACCTAATTATCTCTCGACGTGAAGTGTTGGAAGCCTGTATCATTGAAGTTGTTCCAATTGTCTTCGTTGTAAGAGACTCGTAATCTTCCAGGTGAGTAAATGTAGTTATCTTCATTTCCAGTTCTTTTCTGCCGACGTGAGTACCTTTACATGTGGACTTTGGAGTATGAAGTCGGTGTTGTGCTTCGTGGTTCTTTAATAAAGACGCAAGTTACGTTCAATTAATAAATAGCTATAGTAATTCTCTTATCTGAAATGCATTTCATATCATGTTCTCCTGCCAGTTCAGGCTTGAGGAGGGGCTTGAGTTAGAAAATGTATCTGCGTGGCCTGGTTCATATTGCTAGTGTGAGACAGTTGTTAAAGTTATTGATGTCAAGCCATCTTAAACAATAAATTAAATAGCATTATTGCGAATGACATTATTTCTCAAGTATTGAAAGAAACAACCCCTTCACCCTTTACTTTATCTGCACTCTCACCAATTGGGTGCTCATGGGTTAAGGTTTTTTATACATTTTTGCACTATAATTATGCACCTGTGACATCAAATTGTGGTAAGAACAAACGGTATGCCACAAGCCACAGACAAGTGGCATGACTGATGTTCTTACTTTGTTTTGAAGTCCTCTTTGGGTTATCAAAGGACACATGGAAGGCCAAATGGAGTTTGAAAACTCTTTATGGCTGACAATGTCATTTGTTCATCATATAACTATTTACCAGTCATTTCAGTTATGTTAGTTGGTGCCAAATATTTAAGGGTGGGGAATTATCTTTTTCTCTGTGTCCAAGGTTAGGAAGAGAACATAAAGTAGAAAAATATATATATTTACAAATTCCTGGAGGTTATCTGTCAGCAGAAATTGACCCATACATTAAGTTCAAATAACATTGTCTCCTTTGAACCAATGAAATTCAAAGTTCATTTTGACAAGGAATATTGAGTTCTGTTTAATTCAATGAAAAATCAAAAGTTCAATAACCACACAATCAGCTCAAAAACCACACATCAATTCAGTGACAGTTGACCAATGTAACAAAAATTATAGGTGATGTGTTTTCAATTTTCTCTCCTTCATGCTTGTCAAGGATGCAAATGAGAGGCGTGCTTGTAAATTTTTATATTAGTTCATTAGTTCAATTCAAAGAAGGCTTAAAAATTCCATCACCAGACCAAACCAACAAACCTCCCACCCCTTCCCCCCCCCCCCCCCGTTCCGCCAAAAAGGGGAGGATTATATAAATGTATATATTTGTTAACCACCTGTGATAGCAGACTTCAAAATTAAGGAAATTTACTGGTGTGGGTGTTTTTAGTTCAATGGGTCTTGCAGGTAGGGAAAGGGAAGGAAGTGGACGAATATGTTTGCATTATATTAATAGGGTTTATAAGTTTTATTAACATAGTTTAGAATTTTCCTTACCTACATGAAATTTTTAGGGATTTAATGTTTTTAATTTTTCTTTTTAATTATTTTATTTTTAGGGATTTAAACAAAAACTCAAAAGGAAAGAGATCAGCAAATCCCCCCTTAAACGGCTAGAAAGGAAACAGACAGCAAACGGAAGAACGCAACAAGACTGGAAGAAACTGTGATGGCCGTACAGTTACTAGAAGACAAGGAGGAGCTTGTAAAAAGAAAAACAGGGATTGTGGCACTTGAGAGAAGAGTCAAGAGACAAGAAGAGTCAGTTAAAAAGTAAAGCGAACAAATTAAAAAAAAAATAAATAAATAAATAAAACAGTAATGGAGGCGCAGTGGGTGGCTGACCAGCTAAGGCATATGGCTGGTCAGCTTGACAGCTTGGCTGACTAAATTTGGATCATAGGAATACGTCAATGTAATCAAACATGATGCTGTACACCAATGTGAAAATTATTGTCAGCAGACATTTATTAGACTTTGACACAGTAAATTATAATGAATCATATACACTGCAGCTAAGTGGCCATTGCAGTTACTTCCGGTCTTGTCGCATTCTTCCTTTTGCTCTCTGTTTCCTTTCTTGCCGTCTCAGGGGGGTTTGCTGGTCTCTTTCTTTTTGAGTTTTTCTTTAAATCTCTAAAATAAAATATTTAAAACGAAAAATTAAAAACATTCGATCTCTAAAAATTTCATGTAGGTTAGGAAAATCCTAAACTATGGTAATGTAACTTATAAACCCTATTAATATAATGCAAACATATTTGCTTGGAATTGGAATTTTCTATAAACTTAGATACTATGTTTCTAAGAATACGCTTAAAGAACTACACTATACGCTCATATATGCGTATCGAAATTACTGGTCAATGAGCTGGGGTACTGCATGCCAAACAAAATTTAAAAAGATAAGAATAAGCCATATTACTGCCTTCACTTCATCTTCTTTGCACACAAAAGAGATAATGCAACATTTTACTCTATTCGAAATCCTTAAGCTAGAAAACATTTTTAAGTTGAAAAATTGGTTCCCTTGTGCATAAATTACAATACAATAAAAAAAAAAAACGCCCCCTGCACTCCATGATCTTGTTTCCATAGTTTCTGATATCCATAAATATAATACCAGATTTGCCACTAGTCAAAACCTGTACAGACCATTTTCTAGAACTAATTATGGTTTAGCACGGTTTAGAGTAGTGGCATCACAAACCTGGGAAACAATTCCAATGGAAGTTAAGTATCTGCGCCACAATGTTTTTAAGAAGAAATACAAACTTTTTCTACTTGAGAAAAATTTAACGCATACTATATACTTATATATTTGCTGTAAACACTTTTTTCCTTACTGTTGTATTTTCATCTCCCAAGCCTAATTTAATTAGCAGAGCTCTTCAACCAGTATTATAAATTCTACTTTCATCTATTTTATTTAATTGCACAGAGATATTTTACAATAACTCTCCAAATTCCGGCGCGCTGATTGGCTCATAGCTATTGTCTATAAAAGTACAGACAATAAAAATGACGTCAGATATAACGCGCGCGCTTTTTTAACGAAAAAAAAAAAATGCCAATTCCGCTCATACTTTTTCCATGTTATTGTAAAAAACAAATTGGCAGCAGTTTTCTATGGTCTATACTTTTATAGACCATAAAAAGACGTCAGAAAATGTCCAAAACTTGGCAATGAAACCACTCGGCTGTGGCTCGTGGTTTGACTTGGGTTTTGAACATTGTTTGACGTCATTTTATTGTCTATGAGAGTATAGGACATAGAAAACTGCTGTCGGTTTGTTAAGTGGCCAACACGAAAGCCCTGCTCCTTTGACCACGTAGAAGGTAAAATCATTCAATTAAGTGCTCTTCACGTTTCATTGTTTCTTACTATAAAATATATTGTATTTCGTTGTAATAAGACAATAGTGTGAATAACATTGAATTGAATTCGATTGAATTGTCCACTTCCTTACCTTTCCCTACCTGCAGGACCCATTGAACTAAAAACACCCACACCAGTCAATTTTCTTTATTCTGAGGTCTGCTATCACCCAGGTGGCTAATAAATATATATATACATTTATATAACCCCCCCCCCCCCTTTTTTGGCAGGGCGGGGGGGGGGGGGGGGTGGGAGGTTTGTTGTTTTGGTGTGGTGATTTGCATCCTTGACAAGTATGAAGAAAAGAAAGTTGAAAACACATCACCTATAGTTTTTCTTACATAGGTCTACTGTCACTGAACTGATTTGTGTTTTTGAACTATTGCTATGGTTATTTGACTTTTTGATTTTCAATGAACCATAGGACTTCTAGATTTTTACAAATTTACCAACGGACCACTAATCTGCATCATTGACAAGAAGGAGGTGGAACTATGTCCAAAAAAAAGCTACATTATTGGGCAGCTGTTGCCAAATATGATTACAAAGACAAACAATGGATAAGTGGGCAACAGATTTTTAAATGCATTTAAGCCTGTTACCATTATTTGTAATACATGGATACTTATTAGTTTCACTTGTACTTTCTGCCTACTCTAAATATGGACCACGCTCCCGTAAACCGTCTCCCCTCCTCTCTCCTCCTATCTGACCCATTGGAATAAAAACGTTTTCACCTATAGTTATTCTTACATTTGAGGTCAACTGTCACTGAACTGGTGTGTGGTTTTTGAACTGATTGTAAGGTTATTGAACTTCAAAACAAGGTAAGAACATCAGTCATGCCACTTGTCTGTGGCTTGTGGCATACTGTTTGTGGCATACTGTTTGTTCTTACCACAATTTGATGTCACAGGTGCATAATTATAGTGCAAAAATGTATAAAAAACCTTAACCCATGAGCACCCAATTGGTGAGAGTGCAGATAAAGTAAAGGGTGAAGGGGTTGTTTCTTTCAATACTTGAGAAATAATGTCATTCGCAATAATGCTATTTAATTTATTGTTTAAGATGGCTTGACATCAATAACTTTAACAACTGTCTCACACTAGCAATATGAACCAGGCCACGCAGATACATTTTCTAACTCAAGCCCCTCCTCAAGCCTGAACTGGCAGGAGAACATGATATGAAATGCATTTCAGATAAGAGAATTACTATAGCTATTTATTAATTGAACGTAACTTGCGTCTTTATTAAAGAACTACGAAGCACAACACCGACTTCATACTCTAAAGTCCACATGTAAAGGTACTCACGTCGGCAGAAAAGAACTGGAAATGAAGATAACTACATTTACTCACCTGGAAGATTACGAGTCTCTTACAACGAAGACAATTGGAACAACTTCAATGATACAGGCTTCCAACACTTCACGTCGAGAGATAATTAGGTTCCCGATGTTAACACTGCAAACTATGACTGACGATGTCTCGTCCATTATATTGCACACGGGATAGGCTATTAAAATTTCAGCTTTCGAACGATCAGAAGCCACAAGAGCCAAAAGTCTGAACGCCACTCGTTTTGAGAGTGTGAAATTCTCGCCATGACAAGACGCTTAGCTGTCTCGTATTTTCCGTCAAAACAATAGAAAAAATGACTCCTTTGAAAAACCCTTGCTCATGAAGTCGAAGCAATATCTTAACAACATCTTTCATATCCACAGTTCACAATTCCGGATACTGATGGCTCAAAAATCCGAAGAAATCATGCCTGACCTGGACGCCATCATTCGACGTCGCCTAGACAGGCTGCTGGGCACCAATTTTACAGGATGTGACGTCAACTTTTGTTGGATGATTCAGATACAAAAAAAAGTGCCAGGCGCTATGGATTGTCCCCGCCCCTGAATTAAGTATAACGTTTTTTTTTTTTTTTAGTTGTTTTTTTTTTTTTGGTTAGCTTAAATTGGCAAATATATCAATGAATACGTTTTGCCTGCGTTAGAGTAAGCATCCTGTAAATCAAGGGAACGCCATCATTATTTGTTCACATTTCTGCTTTCTCTCGCTCCCTACTTCTTGCAAACTAGAATAGATTGGGAAACAATGATATTCTTTAACCTAATACTGGGTTAAAGCAATTGCAAGAGGAAACTCTTTAAAATTAATTCTTCGTTAGTTTCAAACTATTCCGTTCAGTCTAATTACTCTTTCGACTTCACACCGGCCGCCCTGCCAGCCGGCTGATCATGATTCATCCCACGCAGGGCGGATACGGGAAGTTTGTTATATAAACTTGAATCGACAACGGCGCCATTACAGAATAGAATATGGTTGTTGTATACCCCCTATGCAGTCGGACGTGCATTATTTCTTTCTTCTTTGTTGTTGTTGTTGTTGTTGTACATACATACATACATACATACATACATACATACATACATACATACATACATACATACATACATACATACATACATACATACATACATACATACATACATACATACATACATACATACATATTTTATTGTTACCTCCCCAATGGGGCTTTTCAGGAATAATTATTTAAATACTAAAGTTACTAATAATTACACAATCACAATTAATCAAATTTAAGAAAACATTCACAACATTCAGTCTAAACTTTATGATCGAGAAAAATACTAAAAATAAATGAAGTTCAGGAAGTATTTACAAAAATTGTCCAAAAGCTTATTCTTTAACATACGTATAGTTTCTTTATGTTTGCATGTAGCAGACGTGCTAGACCGAACGGTTCGGCAATAGACAAGTTTACAAGATTACAAGAGCGTAAACTGAATTAA
Source organism: Pavona decussata (assembly GCF_977016875.1). Classification (NCBI taxonomy): domain Eukaryota; kingdom Metazoa; phylum Cnidaria; class Anthozoa; order Scleractinia; family Agariciidae; genus Pavona; species Pavona decussata. The sequence goes on along the minus strand of NW_028145774.1, from coordinate 408,997 downwards.
TGTTCGCGTTTAATTATCAAAAATGTGCTTAACACGATTTATTTCAACAAGTTCAAAGCCATACACGAAGAGACTAATTTATTAAATATAGCAGTCATTAGATGTCAAGTGGGAATCTACGATATCTCCCAAGTCCTTCACTGATGTAACAGGCTTGATGGTTTTACCCAGAAAAGTCAGCTTCAGGTTTGTCATCCTTTTAAGCAATTGACGGGTGTTCCGGATAAAAAAAACAAAAAAAAAAAAAAAAAAAAAACCTCCCAGGAAGTTGAGCTTGAGCCAACATCGCAGTCGTGGTATCGATTAAGACCCGAGAGATATCCTCTGATGCAGACCTCTTATATTAGTTGTCTCTCGCGAAATCAACGCGTCACGCTCATGTAAATGTTACATGTAAATGTTACAATAAATATTACGCATCTGCTTCACATCCCATTCACTCCTTGCTGAAGCATGTAACTTGTTTCCTTTAAGTAAATCCGTAAACGTGTTGTATGGTTTATGTTTTGTGCATATATTCACTAGGTATGCATGCAACTATCACTTGTAAAACAAATCCCTGATCCCTGCGTGAGCACTAGTTTAGCCTTTTAATGATACTTCAGAAAACCGGATGGCGGATCGACGACATTTATTTGAGGAAATCTAAGAACAAAATCAATCCACTCAGAGTTTTACAGGTGTTGGCTCTAGGTAAATAGTTTTTCCTTTCCGGTATATGCCTGGTCAGTTGGCGGCATAAGGGCGCATTCTTCGAGACTCGTAAATCCGGAATAGGCCGAATACACGGAGTGTACGGTGTTCATGTTCTTTCAAGACCTATTCTGGTTTTCGAAATTAACAGAATAGTATGCTGAAAACTGATAGCGGAATGAACGCAATACAGTAGGCTCAAAATAAGGGGAATCGTATTCCGTTTTAATTCAAACATCAAAACTAACCTTGAAAGAAAATTCCTGCACATCGTCGACAGATGCTTTTCAAAACACCACCCACTCCACAAGATTTTCAACAGAGACACAATTAAATTGAGCTACTCATGCATGCCAAACATGAAATCTATCATCTCATCGCACAACAAGCACGTTCTTTCAAATGTAAACTCACCAACGCCAGAACCTGACACCTGCAATTGCAGAAGAAAACCGGACTGTGCACTCCAAGGAAAATGCCTCCAAACAAACGTCATCTACCAAGCCACTGTAACCACTGAGACAACAACTGAAACTTATGTCGAACTGGCAACAAATTTTAAGGAACGTTACAGAAACCACCAGACATCCTTTCGACGCCCGAACAGAAGAAACGAGACAGAACTGTCAAAACATGTTTGGACTTTGCAAGACAGCAATAAACCCTCAGTTCCAGATTAAATGGAAGGTTTTAAAGAAATGTAAGCCATACAGCAACGCTAACAAATGTAATCTTTGTCTTTTTGAAAAATTCATAATCATCTGTAAAAAAAGAGCTGTGTAACCTTAACAGCCGAAACGAGCTAGCGAGTTCGTGTCGCCACAGAAAGAGATATGTACTGCAGAACTTTAGAGTCACGCAACTAAGGCACGATGCATCTGTTACCTAGATACTCTACTGAATATAACGCATCTCTATAGTAACTACCCATATTTTACTGCCAGCCTGTTATTTGAAAAGTCAGTCGTTAAAAATTGCCTGATAAGTGTGGTCCGATAACTTCAAACCATACTAAACAGTATTGTCGCAATAAACGATGAAAACTCCTGAAGCCTGAACTTCTGTCAAGAATTATACATACATACATATATACATACATACATACATACATACATACATACATACATACTTTATTGTTACCTCCCCAATGGGGCTTTTCAGGAATAATTATTTAAATACTAAAGTTACTAATAACTACACAATCAAAATTAATCAAATTTTAGAAAACATTCACAACATTCAGTGCAAACTTTATAATCGAGAAAAATACTAAAAATAAATGAAGTTCAGGAAGTATTTACAAAAATTGTCCAAAAGCTTATTCTTTAACATACGTATAGTTTCTTTATGTTTGCATGTAGCGGACGTGCTAGACCGCACGGTTCGGCAATAGACAAGTTTACAAGATTACAAGAGCGTAAACTGAATTAATGTTCGCGTTTAATTATCAAAATTGTGCTTAACACGATTTATTTCAACAAGTTCAGAGCCATACACGAAGAGACTAATTTATTAAATATGGCAGTCATTAGATGTCAAGTGGGAATCTACGATATCTCCCAAGTCCTTCACTGATGTAACAGGCTTGATGGTTTTACCCAGAAAAGTCAGCTTCAGGTTTGTCATCCTTTGAAGCAATTGACGGGTGTTCCGGATAAAAAAAAACAAAAAAAAAAAACAAAAAAAAAAAACCTCCCGGGAAGTTGAACTTGAGCCAACATCACAGTCGTGGTATCGATTAAGATCCGTGGGATATCCTCTAATGCAGACTTCTCATATTAGTTGTCTCTCGCGAAATTAACACGTCACGCTCATGTAAATGTTACATGTAAATGTTACAATGTTACGCATGTGCTTCACGCCCCATTCACTCCTTGATGAAGCATTTAACTTTTTTTCTTTACGTAAATCCGTAAACGTGTTGTGTGGTTTATGTTTTGTGCATATATTCACCAGATATACACGCAACTATCACTTGTAAAACAAATCCCTGATCCCTGCGTAAGCTGACTAGTTTAACCTTTTAATGATACTTCAGAAAACCGGATGGCGGATCGACGACATTTATTTGAGGAAATCTAAGAACAAAATCAATCCACTCAGAGTTTTACAGGTGTTGGCTCTAGGTAAATAGTTTTTCCTTTCCGGTATATGCCTGGTCAGTTGGCGGCATAAGGGCGCATTCTTCGAGACTCGTGATTCCGGAATAGGCCCAATACACGGAATGTACGGTGTTCATGTTCTTTCACGGCCTATTCTGGTCTTCGAAATTTACAGAATAGTATGCTGAAAACTGATAACGGAATGAACGGAATACAGTCCGCTCAAAATAAGGGAAATTGTATTCCGTTTGGGAAGCTTTTCGTTTCATTGGGAAGACCTGGAATTGTATTCTTTTAGTAACTGATATTCTGTGTATTCTGCCATAACTGAACCCGGATAAAAATAGCCAGAATTGTTCCATTGGTACATGTATGCACCCAAGTCAGTTTTGGCAGAGAAAGCGAATTACTGGAAGGCTGCTACAAAAGGCTAATAAAAGAATGTCTGGTGTTAAATACTAATGTTACTAGCTTTAATATAACGCTTGTAAATATCAATGTAGGAGGAAAAACAGGAAATATTTTATTAAGTAGCTGGCACTACACAATCTTTTTTAGTCGAGCTTGGGAGAATTCACTCGGTGAGGAGACCAGAGATCTGACGCAGTGGTGAGAGTACTCTTCTCCCACCAATGTGACCTGGGTTCAATTCATGGATTCGCATTCTTATGTGGGTTGAACTTGTTCAGGTTGATTCTACTCCTTGCTCCAACAAACATAACTAGTACTGTAGGTGCTTCCGCTCAAGATTTTGATGTGTAACTGGGTATGGCTTTGCTCTTCGTATCAGTTAGTAAGCATGGGTTTAGTTTTTTTAAGGGATTGTACTGATAAAATAAAATAAATCAACCACTTTATTTAAGGACGGTGCCTATTAACACCAAAGTATTCTTGCACGGTTTATGACTATGCGGGAAAAGCAGATCTTAGTATTAGCTATGGAAATCCAAAAAGAAAATTTGGGGTTACCACGCATTTTTTAGAGATAATTAAGCAACAATTTTCAAAAAAAAAAACACTAGTATACAAGGCAACATATGGTATCTTTTTTTTTTTTTTTTTTTTTTTTTTTTTTTTTTTTTTTATTGAAGCTTTATTATCTCTGAAAAATGCATGGTTAACCCCAATTTCCTTTTTGGATACCAAAAGCACTTGCTAAGTTCTGCTTTCCCCGAATAGATTTAAACCGCACAAAAATATCCACCACACGTGGGAAACGCGAATATCACGAGATGCGCAAAACGTATGCGCAGTAAAAATAGTAGTAGCTCAGAGCACTATTGGGGACACTTTCCTGATCGAATTGGAATTCAGAAGTGTTGGTTTTTGTGGAGAGGGGAAAACCGGAGTACAGGGGAAAAACCTCTCGGAGAAAGGACGAGAACCAACAACAAACCAAGATGTTTTGACCGCTTTTCGAAAGAGAGAAAGAGACGTGTTCTTTCCTATGTGTCCGCGAGAAATGTGTAAATTTTATACCCGAAAAGCTGTGCATGCCTTTATTAACTGTAACAAAAATTAAAGAAGAATGTAGATAGGCTCATTAGGTTACGCGCTTCCCAGGAAAGTGTTGGGTCTTATCGTTCACAGTTTATGTCTTTTACGTAATAACGTTTTTTCAATCGAGTGTATACATTAGATATGATAAAATGATGAAAACGTACGGACATCAATGATATAGGCAAGACTTGAAAACGGGTCGGAGAAATAACGTATTTGTCATAAAATCTGACTACGAAATTACGTCACATGAAAATGAACAATTCATCACTTTTAAAGAACGTCGTGACAAGGGTATTAAAAAGTAAAGAACTGAGTCTGTAGTCCGTCATACTTTTCAGTGAAAGTACTGATTTAATGTTTATTTTAAAATTTAACATATTTAGTATATCAATCAAATCTCTTTTGATGGTACTATTCAGGAATAGATTAAAGCTCATCCCGACGGTATGAACATCCTTTCGGTTTTTTATCACTTATATTTCTTTTAAAAGTTAAGGTTCAAAATAACCAAACAAACAAAAAAATTAATAAAATACCGGATAAGCAACTAGGAGGGTAAGAGAATTAATCAAAGAAAGCTTGTTAACCTGGAGATAGCGAGCCACGTACTGCTCTGTGTATCACGTTCTTGATCCTAGTTTTTAAACTGAATGCATCTGTCAACAAGCTGCATTTACACAAAAATATGCACTTCAGTGTGAGCATTCTTTTCTAAACAAGGGTTGTAGATGTGATGAAGAAGGTGGAATCCTGCGACAATAACTTGTTGTCAGTAGATTTCTGGGTGGGGAACTTTGCGGAGGTAATATGAACCCGTTTTAACTGATACCACCCGACCTTTGTAAACTGAGATTTCATGTATGTGCCTATTTAACACAAGAGCCGAATTGGTCTATTCAGTTGATCGAGGATCCTGAGAACAAGTGGACGAACTAAATGGATTTAAAACACATCTCTGCAGTAAGTAAAGCTAGACAGCTTACCTGTTAGATTTTAAAGAATCAAGCTTACAATTTGGGTTGGTTATATTGGGAGTTATGATTTTTTTGGTGTTTCGCAGGACCTATCAAGGTTTTGCAAGGTGAAAAAAATATTTTGTTTCACAAATTAAAGCAGGCACGTCTTAGACTAGGAAGTCTTCGTAAAAAGCTTGCTAAGAGCTTTCTTAAAAATTTTGGAGGTGCTTACAGTTAGGACAATAATTAGAGCATGGGAGGTCTATATATGGGATTTATCTCCTTCAATTATTTCTTTGGTGATTCTCAAGACCAAGAAATAATAGAAAGAGGAAAATTTAGAACCTTCCTATAGGGTATATCCTAACTTCTGATTCATGAACGATACCTTATAACAAGCCGAACTGAAGAGTCTCCCAAGCTCACTTGTCGTCAGCTACTTGGCAGTTGTCGATCGATTCGCAAAGCTTAGCCAATCTGGGATTGTTTTGTAATAATTTATAAATATCATCAATGAAGATTTTATTTCGATCGAATTGTTCATCGCGATCATTGGCAAAATCGATAACTAACGAAGGATTTGTTTTTGTTTAAGCTGCGCCGCGATATTCCTTCTATAAATTTGATTCATTAATTGACTTGTTTTCAAACTTCGCTTCGAATGACTGGAAAAAAGACATTTTGTCCTTGGCAAGTAGAGTAGCAACTGCATAAGTTACGTACGTAACTGCGATGGTCGTTCACTAATTCAAACAATACTTAGGATACATATTGGTGAATCTAGCCACAGGCTTTTATATGGAAATTTTTACAGGCTGTCCTCACTTTTTGCACTGAAATGTTTTTCATTCTTTGCAATGTACCAGTAGAAACACAATCTTGAGAGAGGCATCAGTATTCCTTGGGATGTGTTTATTTTTATTAGGATCGAAGGCAAACTCGCAGAACATTTCATGCTATGCAATATATCTCTTCGTTTTTATTTCCCTTTTTAAAGTCCTTTGCGCCAGCCAACGGGGCCGATTAAGTGAGTCAGTTATGCATACTCTTTGATCGCCTACGTGATTTAGGTAAGTGCAAGTACATAACTCAATTGTTATGTATATACATATCAATAAGGAAACAATCTGCCTATCACTTGCGTTCAAATGATGGAATTCTACTAGACTTCCCTCGTTGGAAAATGTTGCGATTATTTGGTGATAGTGTTTTGCCGCCTCGGCTCCCGCGCTGTGGAATGCTTTACCTCTTGCGATACGGAAATCTAGATCACTGCAGCATTTTAAATCCTTGCTGAAAACTTATCTTTTTAAATTAGCTTTTGATGCCTTAAACACCGAAAAGGCGTCTGTCAGCGGTCATTTACACGGAAATATATACCTTCCGAGTGAGCACGAGTCATGATTTTTACTTTACCGATTTTTAGGTGTATTTAGAAGAAGTTGTATTCTTGACAATAATTCGTGACACGTAGCTGTAGAGAATCTGCCGAAATCATTTTTAACATACCGACCCGGAGACCTTTATAAAAACGTTTCATGTACGTACCTAGTTAACATGGGAAAAGCCGAATTGATCTATTCAGTTGAGGTTGCTGAGGACAAGTGCACGAACTAAATGGATTTAAAACACATCTCTGCAGTAACTAAAGCTGGACAGCTTAACTGTTAGATTTTAAAGAATCAAGGCTTACAAATTGCGTTGGTGATATCGGGAATTTTCTATTTTTTGGTGTGTTGCAGGACCTATTAAGGTTAAGGTTTTGAAAGTAAAAAAATATCAGCTTTCACCTTCTAAAAAAAAAAAAAAAGAAAAATTAAGGCATATCTTAAAATCGAAGGTCTTCGTGAAAAACCTGTTGAGCTTCTTAACTAGGAGGTGTTTACTTTTCTGTTGCACAATAATTAGAGCATAAGAGGTCTATATACGAATGGGATTTGCTGGGCCAATCAAGATTTGCCAGGCCAAACAAAGATTGTTTTGTAAAGGGAACTCCTATGAATAATAATCTATAAATATCATGAATGAAGCGGTTTTATTTTCTTCGAATTGTTCATAGCAATCATTGGCAAAAACGATAACTAACGAATGATTTGTTTTAATTTGTTCAAGCTGTGCTGCAATATTCCTTCTATAAATTTGATTCATTATAATTGACTTGTTTTCAAATTTCGCTTCAAATTACTGGAAATTGACATTTTGTCCTTGGGAAGGAGCGGAGCAAAGCCTTAAACAGTTTACCTTTGCTCAGTGGAGAAGATTGTGGCAATCTCCCCACATTGATCACCTCGTTGCAAATCGGTATGAAAACACATAGACAGTCAAATTTCTCTCTGGCAGAAGCAAGACAGGTCTTATTACCAGTTGGTAAGTCAAATTTTGACCTCCTAAGTTTGGGAGAAAACTAAAGACACGTCCTGAGATAGGAAGTTTTGTGAATAGTTGTTACGTGTCTAAAAATTTGGGACGTCCGGCCTTGGTCTGAAAAATTATGAGCCTGATGTCTTAACATTGGAGACATATCTTATAATATACGGGGTTTTGAAAATACAAGCGATCTCGTAAAATAATCATAGATCTTAGAAGGTTGGTATGGCTTGGAATGCTTCCTAAATTCTGACAATGGGTAGTGAAAATTACATTTTTTCGCCTGAAAATTGGAAAGCAGTTTTAATATGCGCACTGCATTGAGCTCCTCTCCTCTCCCTACCGGTCATGATGATTTCAAGCCCAGTCACGTCTCGTTTCTGCCAATCAAATAACATTGAAATAAATACAACTCTTGACTTAAACTAGTTGAAAACGATGCTTATTTATGGCGAGTAGCAGGACCAAACCGGATCGCTGCAAATCATTTTTTTATTTCACCCGCAGTTCAAATGTACGAATTTCATAGTCACTTTCATCGCATCACCGCTACAGGTATAGAACGAATTCACAAAATTGTAAAGCATGGCACCAGTATCGCAGAGGTCATCAGGGTTCGAATCTCCGGCGTTCAAGTCGGCAGTTATCCAGGCTCTCTTTTCGAAAATGCATAAGTAAAAGGTACCTACGTAACTGCGATGGTCGTTCACTTATTCAAACAATACTTAGGATACATATTGGTGAATTTAACCACCGGCCTTAACACGACTGGAAAGCTTTGTTTCTTCGCAATGTACTAGTGGAAACACGATCTTGAGAGAGGTATCAGTATTCCTTGGGATATGTTTTTTTTTTTTTTTTTTTTAGAATCAAAGGCAAATCGCAAAAATGGCAACAACAAATTTTAGGTTTTGGAAAACATTTTGTGCTATGCAGTATTTTTCGTTAATTTTATTTCCCGTTTTAAAAGTCAACAAGGCGGATAGAGCTGAAGCATAGATCGCCTACGTGATTTAGGTAAGTGCCGTGTGATATACATAACTCAAGTGTCTACACGCAATAAGGAAACAATCTGCCTATCACTTACGCTCAAATGATGGAATTTTACTAGACTTTCCTCGTGGAAAAATCATGGCAATTATTTGATAATAAGTGTATGTTTTGCCGCCGCGGCTCTCGCCACTGTGGAATGCTTTACCTCTTGCGATACGGAAATCTAGATCACTGTAGCATTTTAATCCTCACTGGAAACTTATCTTTTTAAGTTAGCTTTTGTTGCCTTGTACCGTATGTAGTGGATTATATACCGCCCTGGGCGCTTATTAATTGCCCAACATTTTGGAGAAGCGAGGACAATTTTAGAGAATAACAAAGTGTAACAAGACAAAACACTGATTGCAGACGCTAACATGAGCTGAAGCCATAAACTACATAAAAGTATACTGCCTACGTTTTCTAAAACCAATGTTGGAAGAACTGACGCCCCTCTTATACTTCACGCTGGCTGAGTACAGAATTTTTTTTTTTCTTCTTTTTTAATGGACTTTCAGGGTGGGCGCTTATTAACGTTTTGGGCTTGCTGGATGGGCACTTGTACGACGTGGGCGGTTAATCGGATAAATGCGGTATCTTACTTTATTGTACTTTAATGCTGTGATGCGTCTTTGATCATTTTAAGTTAAAAGGCGCAATATGATGTTAATTGTTATTAGTATATACCACTTAAGTGAATAGTAATTTTCGGGCGCGCTGATTGGCTAGCTCGGAGGTGATTTAAGCCAAGTGCAATTCACCTCCGAGCAGCCGAAGGCCAGGAAATAAGATGGCTCCCCGTTCTCCACGGTTCCTTAAGAGGAAATTATTTCGATAGACGAGGTAGGTGTTAAGAAAAAAAATCAACCTCGTATTTTAAGGCGAAAAATGAAAATACAATCCCTTGTTTACGAAAACTGCCCTGCACTAAAATTACAATGAAAACAATGAAATATCTAATATTTTTTAGCATGGTTTTAATAACAAGACGAACTTTACCGAAAAATTGAAGGAATGACACCGTGGGAACTAGACAATCGTCTCCAAAGGTTTTATTTGTCTGCAGGAAAGCGAGACGGAACTTTCTACAAAAACAAATCGCTTAGCGCGAGGCGCGCGAGATCTTAAAATTTCATACCATTTGTCGGTATCTTGTCAGAAGTAAAATATATTTTTTTGGTCCACTAGTTATTCAGCTTGTGTGGTATATATTAAATCAATTATTCACCTCAGTGTCGGTGAAAGTAATGGATATTTACCTCGCCGCTTCGAGGCTCGGAGATTAAATATCCGACACTTTTCACGTCTTTTACTTCGGTGAGGGTAAAAGGGGGAAAGAGTTTGCGGAATGGTATGTGGAATGGCGTGCGGAATGGCATAATTATGCGAAATACGATTTACGTGGGAAATAAATTAACTGAAGAGCGCGTCATGTTTTCGTGCCAATTTTATAAGAGCAGCAGCTTTTTTGATGCTGCGGACTCTTGCTAAATATTAACAACAATTCAAGGATTTGATCGTCGGATTGTTGATTTGGAAGAAGTGAGGGTAGAGAAAGCGATGAAAACTGTTTATAGTTTTCGCATTCAAGGAACTATGAGTAAATCCGTAGTAAATTAAATTTCATGTTCACTTTACTCCATGCGACTTCGGTCGACAAAATCAACGTGGCAGCGTGAAGTCTTCTCAGGACAAAGATTGATCCTTTACCGAGAGCAAATAATAAACATTTTTTCTTTTTTTTTAAACCCTCGGTAAAAGATCAATTCTCATACCCTGTATACTCGATGATTCATTTATCATGAGCGGGAAAATGAACAACAATTTGACCAAAATGCATTTGTGATAAGAATAGTTTCACAACCTTTCAAACAACCAGTGTCGATAATTAGACACCATACTTGTCATCTGCTTTTTTACTTTAGGGCTTTTTTGCTTTTAAATCTCATTTTAGGTTGGGACGTCTGGCACTGAAAGACCTTAATTAAAGACGGATATGTTTAGTTCGATAACGCGTAACTGAACTATAGCTACCTGAATCGCCGTATTACAGTGTAAATAGCTCGGTAGCTAGCTAGCTAAGTGAGCAGCTCAACAGTGACTTGCGTAATCGTCGCTCGACGAAAATGTAAGGTGAGAAAAAGTAGAACATATTTTTCCCATGAGTTGTACAAATTGTAACCGTCAAAGAGTCTGATAAAGTGACCGAGTTTAAATTTAAAATTTCTCACATAATAGTTTTGGCCTTGGACTGATGTTATTTCTACAGTCTGGTGTTGCTTTTTGTCTAGGCTACTCGCTGCCACGTTCTTTTTGTCAACTAGATATTTAATTTATTCTTAGTTCCTTGAATGCGAAACTTCATCGATTTCTTCACTGTCACTTCCTAACCAGCGATCTGACATGTTCTATCCCAGGCGTATATTTTCTAATCCTCGATCTGTTGTTTGGTTGTTTGATAGTCCGCAACATCGAAAAAACTGCTGCTCTTATAAAATTGGCGCGAAAACAGGATGCGCTCTTCAGTTAATTTATTCCCCGCGTAAATCGTATTTCGCATAATTATGCCATCCTGCACGTCATTCCACATACCATTCCTCCTTTTACCTTCACCGCTTTTACTTCCACTGAGGTGAATAATTGTTAATTAATTACGGGTAATTGCGGGAGATGTTGCTAACGATGAGATAATCTTGTTAACAGGTCCCTGAAAAAGAATTTAGAGTCGTTATTACTTAGGGTCGATTTCAAAGATTCAAAGGCTGACCAAAAACAAACATTCAAACAAATCAAACACCACTGGATAAACATCTCGGTGAGAGGATTAAAGCTAGTTGTTGATTTGTTTTGCTGGACAGTGGACAACTGGTGTGTGGATCACTCTTCTATTATTCTTAAACACCGAACAGGCTTCTATCAGGTGTCATTTACACAGAAATAATTACTTTCAGATGAGCACGAGTCATAATTTTTAAGTTAACGGTTTTTAGGTGAATTTTGAAGAAGGCGGTATCTTTGAATATAATTCGTGATACGTAGCTGTAGAGAATCTGCCGGAATCATTTTTAACATACCAACCAGGAGATCTTTTAGTAAAGACATTTCGTGTACGTACGTAGTTAACATAAGAGCCGAATTGACCTATTCAGTTGAGGTTCCTGAGGACAAGTGATGAACTAAATGGATTGAAAAGTCATCTTTGCAGTAACTAAAGCTAGATAGCTTAACTGTTAAAAGAATCAAGGCTTGCAAATTACGTTGGTTATATTGGGAATTTTCGAGTTATTGGTGTGTTGCCGTACTTAAGGTTTTGCCAGGTGAAAAAAAAAATCCGCTGACCTATAAAAAGAAAAAAAATTAAGGGTGGGAGGTCTTCGTAAAAAAACCTGTCGAGCTTCTTAAAGAATTAGGAGGTGCTTTCCGTTATCACAATAATTAGAACATGAGAGGTCTATATAAGGATATGATTTATCTCCTACAAATATATCTTTGGTGATTCTCAAGACTTAACATGCTTATATCTCAAGATATAACAGAAAGGGGAATATAGGACCTTCCTAGAGTATCTCTTATGAACGATAACTTACGCATTTAATAAGTTAAGAGCAGCGTAACTAGGAGACTCCTAAGTTTACTTGTCGTATAACAGTTATTGATTCGCAAGCTGGGCTTCGTTTTGTACGTCATACTCTTATGAATAATTATTTACAAACACACACAAAATTAAAAAAAAAAAAAAACACGAATGAAGTTCAGTTTATTTCGTTCGAATTGTTCATCGCGCGATCAGTGGCAAAAACAATAAACGAAAGATTTGTTTTCATTCCACTGGATAAGCACCTAGGCGAGAAAATTAAAGCAAAAGTTGTTTTGATTTTCCTAAGACAGCGGACTACAAGTCTGTGGATCACTCCTCTCAGTATTCCTAATCACCGTAAAGGAGTCTGTCAGCTGTCATTCACACGGAAATCAGTACCTTAAGAGTGAGCACAAGTCAGGATTTTTTAGTTACCGGTTTTCAGATGTATTTTGAGCAAGGCGGTATCTTCTGACAATACTGTTCGTACAATCATTCATGTCACGTAGCTACAGGTAATCTGAATCATTTTAAACATACCGACCCGGCGACCTTTATAAAAGCATTTCGTGTGCGTACCTATTTAACATTAGAGCCGTGCTATTCATTTGAGGTTCCTGAGGACAAGTGGATGAACTAAATGGATTTAAAACACATCTCTCCAGTAAGTAAAGCTGAAAAGCTTAACTGTTAGATTTTACCGACGGAATCAAGGCTTATAGTTTGGGTTGGTTACTGGGAATTTACGATCTTTCGGTGTTTTGCAGGACCTATTAGGTTTTGCCGGGTGAAAAATATCTGCTTTCACCTTCTAAGAAACGAGAAAAATTAAGTAAAGGCAGATCTTAGACTCAGGAAGTCTTCTTAAAAGAACCTGTTAAGAGCTTTGTTGAAAATTTAGGAGATGGTTACTGTCAGTACAATAACTAGAACATGAGAGGTTTTATATACGAATAGCATTTATCTCCTAGAATTATAAATTGGGTGATTATCAAGGCTTAACATGCTTATATCTCAAGATATAACCGAACTTTTGTTATTTCTCGAGGAGGAAGATTTAGAACCTTTCTAGGGTATCTCCTAAGTTTTATTCATGAAAAATACCTTAAACATTCCAAAGGAAAATAAACACCTGGATAACCTTTTCATTGGATAGCTTAAGCCTGGATTGGACCACTAACACGCGTTGAAGTATACAATATCCCTGCCTCTTACACAGTCGTTTTTAGTGGACTTTCATTACCTCCTCCCCGGAGAAGGAGGTAATTCTTCAACTTCACTTGACAAAAAATAATATAAAAAAAGTACAAATGGTCGCTTCCTGCAAATAGAATTGGCTGTGAGTCGAAGAGGGCAGCAACAGAACTAGAGAGAAGGTTGTCATAACAGCTTCTCAGATTTGAAAAAAATAAAATAAAATAAAATGAAAGGTAGCCATTAAGATATTAACATAAACATGTAGAAAAGTAAGAAAGGTATAGATCGCTTGTACAATACAAGGATAGACATTACAGAGCAAATGCAAGAACAGAGTCGGTGGCGCAATTTTAGCATAGATATAATAAAATGGCAACAAAATAAACATTTGGAAATGTTGACGTATTAGTTTCTGAATAATAATGGTAGGCGAATCAATGTAAACATCCTGAAACCAGAAAATTAAGAGAGAAAGATATTGTGGGTTACTTTTTTAAGCGCCTACGGGGGATCACAACTGTAGTATTATTCAGAGAATTCCGTAGATTTAGTCCTAATCCATTGACAGAATCCCACATTTCGTTTGTTTTGGATGGCTTAACATAGTAATTACCAGCAGAAGAAAACTGCCCTGTGTTAAGCGAGTGAACTTAATTTGAAGCACGGTAGAGATTTTTAAGGTTTGAAGGAACAGCCGGTCATGGGCAACAGTCAAGCATAAAGATCGAAACCGTCTCGAAATAAAGCACATTAATTGGCAAGCAATTAGAAGGAAAGAACGAAAGAAGAGTGTGATCTCTGCAGTTAGGAAAAAAATGCATCAAACGAAGGGGGCGCTTCTGCAAGAGTAGGATTTTACTCAAATTTAATTTTGCAGCCTGTCCTCAGGCGATTATGGCGTATGACAAGTACGGGGCAACCAGAGATCGATAAATAGTTAGTAAAGTACTCAGAGGGATAAAATGTCTCAGTCTCGTAATGATACCAATAGATTAGCGACATAATCAATGTGATATTTCCAAGTAAGGTTCTTATCAATCAATGTCCCCAAATATTTCAGGTAATCTTGTTGTTCCAGGTGAGCTACGCTTGTGGTATTGGAGTCAAATAAACTGATGTGCACTTGATAATTAACCCTTTCTTTGGTGGGGATGGAAGATAACATAGTTTGATTTCTAGGTGATTAATCCGCTTAATTTATTATCATGAAGCCAATCACTGACCTTTATCAGTTCCGTGTTAACAACTGTCTCTAGGGATTTTAGCACGAGTCCCCTGATACGAGTTTTAATACGAGTACCCTAAAACGACTGCGTGGGAGGCTAGCAATAACCTGACCCTGGAATATCTTTTTTTGTTTTTGTTTTTTGATCTCCCTTAATTATCAGCGACCAGTTAGTCGCAAACTGGTAAGAACCTCCCGGGAAGTTTGATTTTAGATAAGACATGACGACATTATCTCAGCAATAACTATTAGTTTTGAAGGTTAATTTAACTACCTGCTCTACGTTTGACCTTTCACAATTGTTTTCTTTTATTATTAATTATCACTGATAGTTTGCACTTGTAGTTTTCAAACCAGCTCGCGATCGTAGGACTGTTTCTTGTTTAAAAAAAAAAAAAACTGCCACATTGTAAAATTATCTTCTTTTTAAAAAGAGGTCCCCTTTCTGCTAGCCACTATAAGTACCTACGTCACCCTCCCACATCACTCTGTAGCTCTTGCTTATTGGACAGGCGTGTCATCCGCTGACTGTCTAGGCATGAGACTTTGCTACAAAGGCTTCCCGTTTCCTTCCCTTGCTGAGAGTTTGTGGCAGGCAATTGCGGAAAGGGCTCAGCTGTTTGAAAGCCGATTAGCGCTAATCGGAGATTTAAAGATAATCGAGGTTTTCATTTCGCTCGATGAAATGTATTTTAAAGCTGATATTATTAAGCCAAAGGTAAAGAAAAGACTAAGTAAAAACTGATTGCCAAAGTCTTTTGGAAAAATACTTATTGATAAGTAATTAAACTCAGTCAAATCAAACTTCACGTTAACCCACGATTAACTAAATTGAATAGCTGGGCCCAGCAAAGCACTGAACATACGCCATAAAGTATTTTCAGTATTTTCAGATTTTCAGATACTAGTTTATAGGTTAAAATTAGCGCGCACTTGAAAAACAACGACAACTTTAACAACATGCAAAAGGGAAACAACACAAAACCAATATAAAACAAAATTGAGGAATTTCATTCTCGTCGGATTCTCTGACGCCTTGAAATAAACGAGAAAGTGTCCAGAAGCATCATAATCTTAATGTCCCGAGAAATTTTTTTTGCTAATCAAACAATTTTCGGAAGTTTACAGAGGTTATTTAGCCCTCATGCTTAAGTGAAATTTATTTTCTGTTTTCTCGGTAATTGGAATGTGATTTTTCTCTGACGATTTGGGCTGGACGCCACAAATTTTGTGAAGGAAACGCTTGGGCTCTTTGCATCCTGATTTGCTTCAGTATCTGATCAAAGAACGCTGAACAAAGAAAGATCTTGCAGTAGAAAGCAGTGACTGTCAGTGGGAGAAACAAAGCCTTCTCTACTTCCTTTTGCGGTCTAGTCGTTGTTTCCAATTGCTGTGCGAAAAAGATGAAACCCCCGGGGGGGGGGGGGGGTACTCCAAAAAAAATTGGGTAGGGGTGTGCGGCCCGCTTCCCAAAACCCTTACCCTATTTATGACTAAAATCTGCGATTTTCCCTTCCCTATTTATGACTAAAATCTGCGATTTTTCCTACCCTATTTATGACCTGAAGTAGCTTTTTCTAAAAAAAATCGAACCCAGGACTAGAGTGCAAAAATCTATACCCTATTTATTACCAAAATGGCGGCAAAATGGCTAAAAGCGATACCCTATTTATGACCAAAACAGCCGAAAAACCATACCCTTTGGCGCCGCATATACCTATATAGCCCATATAAGGGAATACCCCCCCCCCCCCGGGAAAACTCCAAGCCGGGCCCAAAGCTAACGTCCTACATCTCAGGCGCAGTGGCTAGTCAAAACAGGCATTTTTTTAAAGGCAATATCTGGTTTGGATAATTTTTAGGAGCATTGCATTATAAGGATAGAATTATCTAAATAAAGAAAAGAGGTTACTAACTCATTTCGTTGCTGATTTCGCCCTACAACATAACTCTTTTATCTCGCAATGGTTGGAAAAGACTCATGTGGGTAAAACAATTTGATTTATACTGTATCATATCTTGATTGCTTATTTGTTGTTGTTGTTTGTTTTTGTTTATTCGGTGACTGATCCCTTAAATTCGCCCTGTTGTCTTTCTGGTAGAATCATAATGAATTTAAGAGCAGAAGGCTGAAGTTTTTCTGCACTTTTTGCAATGAACTACTCGAATGTGAGCTCTTAATAACGAAAAACAATATTCGCGTCCCTTTCCTGGCCTCGTTGTTAGAGTTTGGACTAAATCAGGGCTGATAATTCTCAGTTTCATGGTTTACGTTTTAAATCCGACAGATGAAAAGCTGCATATCCATTTGTCGAACGTAATTGATTAAGAGGTGGAAGGTTTCATGTAGGAGCTCAACACATGAAAAGTTCCGTATACCTAGCCCTATTACCTATCCCTATTCAAATGAACTGGGAACTTCATTCGTTCTTTTTTAAATCGAAGGACAATTTGGCTTAAGCACCGACGCGACTGCAACCGAGTTACCGTAGATATAGCAGATATTGACTAAACGGATGAGGCGGACACTTTTTTGTCACTAGAAAATAATTAGATAAGTGCATCATGATATGCTTCGTCCATTTTCGGTCGTTAAGCTGATAAGCCGACATGAGGTCATCAACAATCGGAAGCTGGATTGCGGTGTGCGGAAAACAGGTGAGATATAGTGTATTTCTCAACTGAGTGCGGTTTACCGGCAGTACATGTTCGTTGATTAACGTACCACACTCTCGTGTTTCAATTAATCCTTGGGTGGTAGACTTTCAAAGAAGTTCACTTTGACCACACTTCTTCGAGTCTCGTGACATTAGTATTCGGTTCCAGAGTTTCTAAGGAAGCCAGAATACCGGAAATTAATTCAAGAAAGTGTTTGAAGTGGCTTGGCGTTAAAACTACCGTCAGTTGCCCTTTTAACTTTGCCATGCTGCTGTTTCCGATTGCTGGGCCAAAGCAAATAATAAATTTAGGTCAGGAGGAAAGTTGTTTGTTATCGATTAGCTTCAGATGTTTTAAAAATCCTTGATCGTGCTATTAGGTCAAGTAACTGACTGCGCCGTCCGGCATGATATGTGGTAGACGATCATGGAAATACTACCGTTTGTTTCGGGGGTTTCCGGTCACTATCAACTGGCAAAATTCAAAGATATAACTTTTAATCATTCTACAGCAGAACATGTGAAAAACTTGTTATCTACTGTAAAACTTGCATGCATAAAAAGCCATAAAAAGTTAGTTTCGTATTTTAAATGCTTTTTCAGTTCTAGTTAAGTTTATTGCATGACAGCTGTCCAGTGTTTAGAAGACTTCTTTACTGAGTCCACGGAGTAGGTTCACTATAATTTCAAAATTGGTCTTTGCTTATTTGCAAATGCTCGGCAAAGACCACTTGATGTTATATGGAAAAAAAATCCGATTCGTTTTAGTTAAATGAATTTTTGACGGTAGCTATCCAGTTTGCAGAATAATAGTCAGGTCTCATTTCGAGATTATTTGTTGTTCCCGTAAGCGGCGCGTATGCGCGAAGCAATTCTCATCCGCTTATTGATTTCGTAAAAATATAACAAGAAAAGAGGAAGAAGAAGAAGAAGAAGAAGAAGAAGAAGAAGAAGAAGAAGAAGAAGAAGAAGAAGAAGAAGAAGAAGAAGAAGAAGAAGAAGAAGAAGAAGAAGAAAAATTAGATAAAAAAAAAATAATAAATAAGAAAAGAAAAGAGAACCGACCTACACGCTTGGAAGGCATGTTTACATTCCATAAAAAAACAAAAAGAAAAAAAAGGACTACAGCACTGAGACAGTCTAGTGAAGTGTTGAACAGCTTCTGAAGCAATTTCTTCAGTATGTTCGACCGTCTTGATTGAAACACGCGCCTTAATCACGCGAAGCGTTGGAATTTTGTCAGATGCAACTGACGGGTTCAAGGCTCAGGCAGATCACTACAGCCTTATTACTAAACCTATTACTCCACTATATCAGAACAAAAACATCACGAAATCAGTTTTTGGAGATAACAAGATTTTAAGTTGCACGCAATATTTAGACGTCGCGAAATAGTGACAATTGCACGCAACAGGAGGAGCACATCCATTGTTGTCTGAGAAAGTATGTCTCTTCCACTTCTAAGAACAAGGAAATGGAACTAAATAATACCTTCATTAACTGATACCAAGACTACGATGGTTGACAAGTTGTTTGAAAAGACCCGTGGGAAAAAAAAAATGACATGTTCGCCAACTCTTGAGCTCCAATATCGACATGCATATTCTCCACACTGTTTTACGTATATTTCTAGAGGCACAAGTTGGGAGAATCTGTTTTAATGCATCAGTCAGTTCCAGCACTGCACACTCCCATAGGACTGACCTGCATTTTTCAGAGATAATTAAGCAACAATATTTCTAAAAAGCGAAAAAATATAAAGCAATGTAAGGCAGTTTTTCCAAAATTGAAGCTTAATTATCTCTGAAAAATGCATGGTTACCCCCAATTTTCCTTTGGGATACCAAGAGCACCTGCTAAGTTCTACTTTCTCCATATAGTTTTAAACTGCGCAAAAACATTGCTGTATTAGTAGGAACCACCCATAGGAAACCCGAGTATCTCCAGATGCGCAGAACGTATGCGCAGAGACAAAAGTAGGCACCGTCCTTAAGTCTCAGACGACCCTATGTCTCCGTATTGCTCTCGGTCACCGTTAGTACTGTGGATCTACAATCTCATTTTTGTCTAGCTTCAAGTTCAAGTTTTTCACAGCTCTATTTATGTACTCGTATTTTCTTGATAGCTTACTAATGTTCTACAATTGCAACTGATTATTTCACAACCAATGATAAAATTCATACGTACAATACACGATCAGCATCAAATCAGTACACATTACTTACAAACGGACAAATTATGGAGCAGTCGTATGGAACACTGCTTACCGGCTGTTCTAAAGGAATCAAAATCATATAGAATTTTTGAAAAAAAATCAATGAAGTTGTATATTAGTATCAGAAATAGTAATAAGTTATAAACTTGGACAATCTTGTTAATTTAATGATAAGAATTCCATTCTTTCCTCGACGCCAACTACTGTGTAACAACTAATTACGGGGGATCTTTACAAAAGCTCAACAAGCTTCCTTGAGATCTCCTTGCCTCTTAAAATAAATGAGTTTTGTGAAAACCTGATAATACATGATGTAAAGGATGTAAGGTAAAATAAATTATATATTACATATGAACACAAGTTTGTCGTCTTCGCCGACGAAACCGGCAAAAGCGAGAACAACAACCACAATGATAAGTTCAACAGGCTCTGAAAAATTTCTTCAGTAGTTACCAAAGAATTAAAACTATATAAGGGTTTGACCGCCTTGATTGAAAAATGTGTTTTAAAAGCGTTTGAATCTTGTCAGCTGCAACTGACGGATTCCCTCGCCGAATGATGACAGCCTTACCCCCCACTAGAGTTCGAATGCCATCTCCTTTGACAGCAGTATTAAAAAAAATGAACGAAGAAATATTTCTCGAGATAAACAGCTTTTACGTTGCCTATCTCGCTGGCACGCGATAAGCTCATATCATTACGGATCCGGAACAGCGGCTATTACAGGCAACGGAAGCAACCTTTTCCAAGGAGCTCTTGTAATAAATGCATTCATTACAGTTCGTCAGAAGTCTTTTTCTCTTACACTTTTTAGAATGAGAGAAGTCAGCCCTTCCTACCCATTTTGCCTCCCTCCAACCTCCCCTTAGGAAGGCCTCATGCTAAGGTTACCCGATGGGCAACTTTTTCGAAAAAAAAAAATAAATAAATAAATAAATAAATAAATAAATAAACAAATTAAAGCTTTCCGAACACGGCACGAAATGCCGAGAGGAAACAATTCTAACAAAATTTCGCATGACATTTTTTTCTTTGACACATAAAACTAGTGCGCCCGTTTGTTATTAGCAAATGCATTTGTCAGTTAAAATTCGGACACGAGTAACAAAGATAGTCACTGAAACTTGTCACAGGAAATTTGCTCGAGCGGTCCATACATTCACGGTCTGCTCAGGCTGCGAACGCAGACGTATTTCCGGCTGTCTGGTTTTGTTGAATCACTTTACAACTGTCACTGAATCTGAATAGATTCTGCACTAAACAAGTACACGTCCAACCGGAGGTGAGTAGGGACCTTAAGATTAAGGATTTCCTTTGCAAACCGCAACCGTCGACCGACAGCAGTTTACAGTTCGGAGTTCGCCGTATGTACATAATTCGGGTTTAAGATTAAGGGTTACTTTTTACCCATACGCATCATGGCTTACTCTTAGGAAAAGAAGATGGCGGCTGCGAGGAGGATAGTATTAAGATAGCTGTTGTTGTTTTAAATTTAATTCTTGTAATCTCGTAACTGAATCAAAAAATCCTCTCATTCATCGAGCCAACTCTTTAAAGACAGTAAGTTTGACGTTTAAACGTGGCTTTATAGCTTTAAAACCAGCGAAAAACTCTGCCGTAATTCATTTACCTCTAGACAGTGTCCTTGACGTTAAAACCTAAACCTCAAACGGGACGACAGGATTGGAGTCACGTGATTTTTGGAGTTTTGTGGTTTGCAGGAAACTAGGAAAAGCCTCAATGTAATTGACTTGAAGTTTCACACGCGCCGTTGTATCTTTCTATTCTCAGGCTGTGGTCATGTTTTTGTTGACGGCCTGTTTGGAGGTCAACCCTAAACCTCAGAACTCGTATTATCTTAGCTCCGTCTTCAGAGAAGAGCGTTTGAAATGCGCAAATGGAAATGCCCTTGGAGTACTTTGTACAGATTCTTCTGGAGAGCGCCAATGTACATTAAAATGGGAAAGATTCACCAACACTGGTAAGTACACGCACATGACTGGTTAGCCCGACAAACTTGTGTGCTCGAAGTTGAGGACGGTGCCTCCTTAAAGAGATATTTTTGTACAGTTTATGACTATGCGGGAAAAGTAGATCTTACGAGGGTTATTGGGATCCAAAAAGGAAATTGCCAGCCAATCACAGAGCGCAGTTAAGTAAAACCAAAGCAACTGAACCCGGCCTCTGAATTGAAAGCCACTCTAGTACGCACGTAATGTATAGTACCCTGTCCTGAGTCCATCTCACGAGGATGAAACGATTCGGAGAATATAATTGTCCAACCACCTTTTCCAAACGATTATCGTATAATAGAAGCCTTGAAAGACTTGTGAATATGCGGAAGAAGTAGATCTTATATACGAGGGTTATTCAGAATTCCAAAAAGGAAATTGCTAGCTAATCGCAGATCGCAGCATGACGAGATTTATGCACTTCTGAAATCAAGGACCCCTGCCGATGTTTTGCTGTTGAATAGCAAAACATCGGCAGGAGGTCTATTATTTGCTGGACGTAGCTTCTCCACAGGACAAAATTTTTGCTCGCGCGAAAGGCGTTAAAAAAATAATTTTTGAGACTCCCGTCTGTCAACGACAGCATAAGTTTGTCAAATTTATTTAGATAAGACAGGCCTTTGTAGGATCGACTTTGCGGCGTATTCACCAACAGGTAATAAGAAAGAAAATATGCGGGGAAGGAGATGACTGGTAACCTAGCATTAATTAAACCTTCAACAAAATAATAAACTGATCAGAAGTGTATCATTTTAAAGCGCGTGGGGATTTTCAATTTGTTAGTGCCGCGTTTGTTTGCGCTTTAAAATCAAAAGATCATTTAACTACAGTTTGATTGGGTCGAAATTATCTGAATCATTTTAATCATTTAATAATAATAGTGAAGTTGAGACGAAACGGGGACAGCCGGATCGATCTTACCGAAGTAAAATACAAATATTAGAGATGTTGGTTCTTGATCCTGTCGTGAGAATGTACATAATTATCCTTACTAAAGGTGTATCGTATTTTGTTTTGCGAACAAAACTTATCATTTTTCTAGCAGCGAAAATCTTGAACATTAACTTTTATTCTAAACGGTAACCATGCTGCAAATAAGAAAAGAAAATGTTCACTCCGGGTCCTAGGAATAAATTTATGTGCCTTCCGGCCAACAGGAAATTTTACGCCTTCCAAAGAAATGAGAAAAGCCAAGAAAAATGTTGACTACGGAAATGACAAAATTTAAATAGAACTTTGATTTTTTTCTCAGCCCCTCACAAAATTATTGTTTTATAAGTAAATGGGTGTGATTTCTGGAAAGCTTAATTCTTATAAGTTCAGTCACTTAATTATTTAATTGCGATAGACACTCGAGAAGTCCAGAATACTTAATAAACTACTTGTAATAAGCTACGGATTTAGATAACTGTATGTTTGTACAATCGATTGTCCATTTCAAAGTTTAACTCTGAAGAAGGTTAATTATGTCCTTTAAAGCTGGTCGACTTGCTGGATTTGAATGTGATGCTTGCTTTAGGACGTCAGGAAGCGGACTCAATTTAGCTTTTTTGAAAATAAACTTTGCCATTACTGCCAAGCTATAGATGTCGCTAGCAACACTCTGTCCCTGTTTCCCCTTGACTATTTCCGGAGCAATGTGAGGATAGTCTCTCATGTATTTCTCCTGCTGGTCTTTCGTTAAGACCTTCGGTCCTTTAAGACCAGTCATCGGCAAACTTTTGCCGAAGTCTATTACCACTGGATTGTAGGTGCCATCCTTGTTATCTAAAACAACGTTGTTTCCTTTAATGTCATTATGGAGAAAGCCAACATTGTGAACGTGATGAACGGCTTCACACACTTTCCTCAAAATATCTGTCCAAACCACAATTGACGAGATAAGTGCCTTGTTCAGCGCGCTAAAAATGGTGAATGCCGCGGAGCAGTTCTTTTCCCCATGAAACTGCAGTATAATGCGAAAAGGAGAGTGCTTGCTACATATTCCGTAGAGTAAAGGAAGCCCTGAATGATCCCCAAGCTTGTTAATAATACGGGCCTCGTATATCAGTTCTTCCCTGACTCGACGCTCTGCACTTTCACGTGTTTCCCCTCTCAGCTCTTTCACTTTCAGCTGTTTAATCACCACATCCATGCCTCTGTAAGATCCCAGGTGACAGGATCCATAGCTGCCTGCTCCCAAATGCATCGCTTTCAGAGTAACATGCATAGGATTTATTTCCTTTACAGCTGCTGTTGTGTTCATTGGCTTGGCCACCTTCTTTGGTATCTCTTCTACGTCTGGATCAGATCTCACAGTGGTCCTTTTCCTCGACTGGACACCGCTTGCATGTTTTCTAGGTAAAGGTTCGACCACAGCTTGTTTTTCTTGTGTTCGGCTTGACTGAACAGGTGGTTTATCCCGCCTTGTTTCGCCAACCAGTTCTTCTCCCTCGATTTTCTCCTTAACAACGTCTTCTTTTTTCGCTAACCGTCTACGGCGATCTTCAAGTCTCGCTTTCTTCGCTTCTTCTTTTTTCCTCTGCTTTCGCCTCTGCTTTTGTTTTTTTCTTCTTTCTTTGTGCATACGCCTTTTTTCTTCTTCATTCATGATATTGTTGTAAGGACTAATTTCCCGAACTGAGCTGCGCCTCTTGCCAAAGATGGCCAGGAAAAAAAAGTCTTCGATTAAAATAGCAGGGGCTTATCGAAGTTTTCGGTGGTGAGAATCTTAGCATTACTTGAAAGTTATAGCAATGATCAAAACAGAAATTCTCGTACGTCCTAGAGTTACAAGAAATTAACAAAACAAAGAGGATGCAGGGGCGTAGCATGGTTTTTCCGTTTAGGTACGCACAGGAGGGCGTAGTGAAACGAGCGCCGAAGGCGCGAGCCTCTAGGGGGGGGGGGGGGGGGGGCATGATCCCCTCAAATTTTTTTAAATGCCATTTCCCACTTTTTCCAGGGAGAAATCAAAGCATGAAAAAACGCTGACAATTCAGTAACTTTGTTGTTTATTTGTTAGCCTTTGGTACTACTGATATAAGTGTATATATAAGTGAAACGAGCGCCGAAGGTGCGAGCCTCTAGGGTGGTGTTGGGACATGCTCCCTCCCAAAAATTTTTTAAATACCATGTCCCATTTTTTCCAGGTAGAAATCAAAGCACGAAAAAACTTTAACTATTCAGTAAATTTGTTGTTTATTTGTCAGCCTTTGGTACTACTGATATAAGTGTATATTGAACTTGTGTATTATAAACTGTAAATGTGGCTTCAGGAAATGGGGGAGACGTCTTTCCTTTACGACGGGAAAATTGGGAAACTAGATTGTCAATATCCACATTCTTGTGCTTGTGTATGTGGAGTATTGCCAAAGAGGACAGCCTCACTCATAGTGCTTCAAAGAGGGGGTTTTCAGTCTCTCTTCATATGCCGCTAAAACTGCCTGCTCGGCAGCGCAGGTTGACATTTTTTTAGATTTTCAAGGAACGCACGTGCGTACGTGCATATATGGTTGCTACGCCCTTGGGATGACATGCTCTTTAAACATTGTTTTCATTTCCGGTCGGAAATTTTCACACGCTCAGGTAAGAGAACGCCCCTTGTTTTCTGACTACAGTTTTTGTCGAGCAAGCAAGCGTATCAGAATGGCCGAAATCTACACTACATGTTGCTCGCTATGCAAGAAGCAATTTAAAACAAGGAAAGCATTAGAAAAGCATTACAACCAAAAGCATCCTGGTCATGATATTCTACAGGATATGGTGTTTTCCAGTGCAACTAAACAAGCTCCAATTCTGCGGCCCAGGCCTGTGAAGAAACGCAATCTTTACCTGGAATGGTTGGCAGAAGTAGTCGAGTGCATTAACTCTGCACACAACCCCAGAGTTCCAGGTAAGTACTTAAATACAAATGGTAGGATCGAAATCCCAAAATTTAGCTTTCTAAAATTCTTATTACTGTCCTTAACCGCAAATTTCGCTTCAAGGTAACCCCAGGGCTATGCGCTCTCAGCCAGCAAAAGGAACAGGAAACTTTTATTTTGTTCCCGTCGCGTCGGAAACACCAAAGAAAAGTAGAACAGTAAACAAAGATGTTACATTTCTGGAATGGATTGATGTCAATGTATTTGCTAGTAAACCTTTTCTATCTGAGGCGTTATTTTTTTTTTTTTTACGTGGAGACGGAGAAGCGATTTAATTTGCAGTGAAGCTGGATCTCAGTGCATTGTTTTGTTCGAATCGTTTACGTTCTTTCTGTTTCATTGTCTGTTTCAATTCGATAGTTGAGCGGCTTTGTAAGTGCTGGCACAGTGATGTGCGTTTCTCATCGATTGCGGATTATATGCGCCTGCAAGCACTCTACTCAGCGGTATCAAATCAAATTGATTTTCATGATAATTCTTTCGTTCCTTTTTTTCCCTTTTGCAATCATTCTTTCTTTCTTTCTTTCTGTATTTTCATTTCTTTTCATAATTTTCCGTAACGCAATTCATTCATCTGAACTCAAGAAGAGTACTGTAAAGGCAGAGATTGCTGTACCTGTTAACAGTCCACATGAAATCTAACACTTAATTTTTCTTATGCAGCGAAATGGTGCCACTTCACATTTACAAATGTTAGACTTGACTTCTTCGAGCATCTACTCAACAAAGTAGGGAGTGCCACACTTAATGCTGTGAAAGAGTGCAGGCACTTCAAAACACTAATGTGGAGAGAAAAAGCCCTGCGCATGTCTTTTAAATCATACAACAAGGAACATTTGAGGCAAGCACTGTCAGAGCAGTCAGCAGTTCAGTTGTCTTTCACCAAGTCTTTTAATGGCTCCACAGAGATATCAAACAGTGCAATTCGACTGTCAGGTCGTGCTGCCCTTGAAGCTGCAAAGAAAACAGGAATTACCACGAAGGCGTCTCTTCAGTCCGAAATAATCATTGGTGCTGGAGAAGGAAGAGCAACAAGGGAGTGTGAACTGATCTGGTGTCCAATGTTTGATACTTCCACAAATGGAATTCTCACTATAAGGATCTACATAGGAAAAGTACATTTATAGAAAGAATGACAAAAGACTTAAATTTGACTAAACATTCTTTATTTCGATGCAAATTACCTAAAAAACAAGCAAAAAGTTTATTTGCATGTGCATAATTTAGTGCCCAAAGAAACACCTAGGGAAACTAAATTCCCACAGAGTTGCAGCTTACAGAAGCCAAGCTCCTCTGTTGTTCTAGGCAAGCCAATCACTCAAAGTTTTCTTGATGCAAAGTACCTACAAAATAAGAGAAATGGTTATGTACAAGCAGAAATATTATTTTAAATTTATAGTGCCCATAGAAACACCCGGGGAAACTAAATTCCCACAGAGTCGCAGCTTAAGGAAGCCAAGCTTCTCTGTTGTTCTAGGCAAGCCAATCACTCATTCTTGGTGCAAATTACCTACAAAATAAGAGAAATGGTTATGTACAAGCAGAAATATTGTTTTAAATTTATAGTGTCCAAAGAAACACCTGGGGAAACTGAATTCCCACAGAGTCACAGCTTAAAATAGCCAAGCTTCTCTGTTGCTCTAGGCAAGCCAATCACTCAAAGTTTTCTTGATGCAAATTACCTACAAAATAAGAGAAATGGTTATGTACAAGCAGAAATATTGTTTTAATTTTACAGTGCCCATAGAAACACCCGGGGAAACTGAATTCCCACAGAGTCGCAGCTTAAGGAAGCCAAGCTTCTCTGTTGTTCTAGGCAAGCCAATCACTCAAAGTTTTCTTGATGCAAATTACCTACAAAATAAGAGAAATGGTTATGTACGAGCAGAAATATTATTTTAAATTTATAGTGCCCAAAGAAACACCCGGGGAAACTGAATTCCCACAGAGTCGCAGCTTAAGGAAGCCAAGCTTCTCTGTTGTTCTAGGCAAGCCAATCACTCAAAGTTTTCTTGATGCAACTTACCTACAAAATAAGAGAAATGGTTATGTACGAGCAGAAATATTATTCTAAATTTGTAGTGCCCAAAGAAACACCCGGGGAAACTGAATTCCCACAGAGTCGCAGCTTTAGGAAGCCAAGCTTCTCTGTTGTTCTAGGCAAGCCAATCACTCAAAAGTTTACTTGATGCAAATTGCCTACAAAATAAGAGAAATGTTTATGTACAAGCAGAAATATTATTTTAAATTTATAGTGCCCAAAGAAACACCTTGGGAAACTAAATTCCCACAGAGTCGCAGCTTACTTAACAAATACATCCAGTGGTTTGAGCTTAAATGTTAAGTAATAATTCATACTGTAGTCATTAATAATTATAGAAGTATAGTGTATCCAGAGCCACTTGAAAACTGTAGTGTTACAGATGTCTGTAGTTCAAAAGCAGTACCTCCATATCTCACTGAGGATACTGGCACAATTATTCAAATGTCAGCAATAAATTACAATTAGTAAACTTTAAGGTTATCTAACCATACAGGTCTAAATTACTGCTTTACAGGTCTAGTTAAGTCCAACATCTACCACATGCAGCTCCTGATAAGTGTCTTTGCATGAGTTAGAACACTGATCAGAATGGTGTATGGTAAGGTCATGGTCAGGCAATTTTCTGTGGCACGCTCGATTGATTGCCATGGTAAGTACTATAATACAATAATCACAAGACAGGTGAAAGCTACAAAATACCCGTAATGCATGGCAAAGGAAACAAAATTCAACTTCAGTCCCACGTCCACCAAGTGAAAATGTGTTGTCATGAGGCTTGACAAGCAGCATGTAAAGGGCCTTCAAGTCCAATGTCACTGCAGAAAATAATGCATTTACATCAGTTATGCAATGAAAATAGTAGTTATTTTAGTCTAACAAACACCATATAACAAAGGAACTAAAGCTACAGTGTAAGTTTCAGAAACCTAAGATTTACACATTCCATGGGCACTATGAACAATCCCTGTGCAGGGTTCGTAAAGAAATGGAATTAAACATTGCATGGCTTCTGGCTTTTTGTCACCCATCAAACATTAGCCCGAAAATAAGAATATTTAAGTATATGTTAGGCAATGTCAACTTTGGTTTAACTCAGATATGCTCAGTCTACTTTAGGACAAATCGAGGACTTTTTAAGAACTTATAAAAAAATTCCAGGACTTTTCAAGGATAAATTTATGGGTTTTAGGGAACTTTTCATTTGGGCCTTTTGATGGAATTCAAGGACTTTTCAAGACTGTACCGGACGACTGTCGTAGGCCTTCTCACAGGTGTAGTCCACTGGACAAAAAATATGGAGTGGGTAAAACTTTGCCATTTTAAAATCTATTTTAATATTATTGTGTATTAATTTCTTTTAAATGTATTATGTGGATCATAAAATCTAATCATTTTATTGCAAATTTTTCTACCTTTAAATTTTACGGTGTAATGTTTGCCATCAACAGTTAGCCCATCAGCCTTTAAGACCTTTTTTTCTTCATTGAGCCTTCTTATTAATTTTTCCACCTCACTCCTGCAAAATAGCCATGGAGCAAAAACACACTTTACCAAGAATCAAATAATTGTTATTAAAAGTTCCCTTTAAGTTAATAGTATACATTGTACTCCACTGGGTTTGGATTTAATATAATGCTTGCCTGCTTGTCAAAATATTATGAGAGTACAAATCCTTCACGCTGATTACAAATCTTACATCTTTTCAGTGTATGATGCAAGTTTAACTGAATAGCAAGTGCTCTGGAATTTAAGTTGCTTACCCTCAGTTGTGGACTCAATTTAAAAAAAGGTATCCTCTACAATGACAATTCCTTTGTTGTTGAAACAACAATACATATTAATATCAATTAACTGATTTATCTACATCAACACTGTTACTTGGGAAACATTGCCCACCATATCAATTGCCAATCATCACCAACAAACTGACTCAAAATCTACCATTGCTTGGATACCCAGGAAAGTATAAGGCTTTGATGATAATTTACCTTTTCTCTGCACAGTTAGCAATAGCAATCGGAATGACAGCTAGTGCACTCTGGGCATTCCCAAGACTCTTCCCAGCAGCTGACATCATTAGAACAACTCCAACCGAGACTTGCTCTCTACCTGTGGAAGAAAAAATTATAATTGAATTTTAATATTATAAAAAAATTTTACTGTCCCTGAATGATGAAAAAAAATGCCACTTATATGGGGTGGACTTTCTTACCACTGTCATTTTCATGGCCAGCGATTAAATCATAGCTAGTGAATTAACTTTGAAAAGTGTGGGCTGGCCAACATAATATCGTTGCTGTGGTGGAATTAATTGGTAAAAAGTTTATGATCAGTATTTCAGAGCATCAAATTGATAAACCTTTTACCTTTGTTATAAATTAAACAACTTATTAAATATAGAATACACAGATATCATATACCTGCAAGGGGTCTTCCATCGAGTTTAAGATTGAATTCAAGAACTCCTGGCTGTGAGGAACCTTGGTGCAAACGACTTTGACGTGTCTGCCAGATCAAGGCCATCTTTAAACTAATACCATAGCCCCGAAGTTCATCAGCAAGGGGCTCCAAATTAAATGTTTTCCTTGTGACAGAAAAGACAATATCTTTCTGTGCTCTGATTTCATTGGTGGTCAGCAGCAGTCCTAGGTCAGTTGATTTCTAGCAAACAGATGCGAAAAAAAATTGAGAGTCTGATTATATCCGGAATTGAAAGGATTTTTTCAGCGTCATCATCATCATCATTATCATCATCATTCGTTGATTCATATGTTCATGATCATTCTCTTCTACAAGGAATACCCTGCATTGATCAGTATAGGTGAAACATGTGTTGCTGAAATTTAAGGGATCATAGAGCTATTTTCTTTGTATTGCGTTGTTTCAGGAGAAAAGAGTTCGTCTCAGAATAAATTAATTCAAATATTGATTAAAATATCGCACTTTCGAATCTTCCAGCGAGGAGTAAAAGTCAAATTCTGACATGGATTTTTGATAAAAGAGGCAACCCAACAAGGGATAAAATTCCCTTCCCTGAGTACAAGTGAAATTGATGACAAAGACAAGTAAAAGAAAAACTTACCCCGCTTCGACCGATGTTGAGAAAATTAAGTAGACTTTGCCACGATTGATTGGGTAACTTTGAGTTCAGCTTCACATACAGCTGAACCCAGTCGGGCACTCGCAGAGTTTCCAGATATTGCCTATTGAGGTCATCGCTCAGCAAAGTGTCAAATGCCTTACGTATTCCCTGCTTCTGGGCAACTGTATTTAGGGCCGAGGATAAAATTTCTCTGACGAAATCCTGCTTTTGGTGTTCGCCGTACAACAAGCCATAGCCAAACACTTTACCAAGGTCGCAGCATTTAGACTGCTCCTGTAATACATCCAAGCAGTTATTAGCGACGGCACCAGCTTGTTTTACCTTCAATCGAGGTCCAGTAGCCAATCTTTCTAATTTGGCTGCCGTCGCGAACGGATTATCAGCCTCAAGTGACTGCTCTGGTGAAGTTGGAGGCGTCTCTGGAAACATGGCGGGAAACTGACTTCTTCCCGCCATTTCATCGATCGGGATAGAATTGACCATGTCCTTGATCGCTTTAAATTCAACAGAGGACGTTACTTTGCCTTCGTCTAGGTTTTTGGATCGAATTGCTCTTGTTATGATCCCAAAAAGCGTCGAAACACAGACTACATCCTTCTTCCAAGAGGATCCAAACCACGATGGACTGACTCGCGCGCCATCTTGATCGGCTAGCTCATAGATGGACAATTCAGCAAACTCATCTTTAAATGGCGTTCCGGAACTGCTCTGCCGCGGTCTGCTGCACCATTCGCTTGAAACAGCGTACCAGATTTTGTTCCGACAGAGAGAAGGCGAAAAAACTCGATTGAGTCGAAGAGAATACAGAGGCGACTCAGCCGCCATTCTCGTCGGCTTACCGCGCTTCTTTGAATTTCGCGCGACGCTTCCAAGTGTATATATTACGTCTAAAATATTAACTTTTTTAACTGTTTGTTTACCATATATGTTCAGATAATCTGGTTTTGCTTCCTAAACCATGTCGTGACATTCACGACAGATCAATGAACCGCAAAATACACGATCATGACGGGTCTAAAACCGCTGAGTACATGATAATCAGATAATGACAGATGTTGTACTGCACCAGCAGAACAAAACCGGAAATTGACACCCAAACCCTGCTGTGAATTTCAGAGTTGCATAAATCTCGTCATGAAGTAAAACCAAAGCAAACTCCGCCTCTTAATTGAAAACCGCTCTTACTGCGCACGTAATGTACAGTACCCCGTCCTGAGATCATCTTACAAGGATAAACGATTCGGAAAATATAATTGCCCAACCTCCGTCTCCAAACGATTATGGTGTAATAGAAGTCTTGAAAGATGTTTTTTTATTACAATTAAATACTATTTCATTAAGGATTTCAGATAATGAATTTCAAAGGAAGGCGGGGATCAAAGTGTATTCAATTTACTGACACACGCAGCGCAATTCAGTACGCACTGAAAGCAGCAAAAGAAAACCAAGATTGGAAACTTGTGTTTGAGGTGAGTCACGCTCATGAACAAAATCTCTGTTCCTTTCAACTTTACCGTTAAGTTCTAAAAAAAACAAAAAGAAAACAAAAAATCTGACGTTTTTTATCTCTTTTTAGCCTGGGTCCAGATTGACGGAGCCCTCCAAATTTAAGGGGTATCTTAAGGAATGTTTCTTAACAATAGTCTATAGTGACTCTAGCAAAAGACCATTATTAATAAGGAACAATACGTTGAAAACATCTTAGTTTAGGAAGAGGAGGGCTTCGCGTATTTGGCCCTTGGGCCCTGTGCATGGCTTTAAGGTCGAAAGTGACGGTAAACTGCGAGCCTTGGTTAAGCTAATGTCAAAGTCACAGAGGACAGTGTCAGCTCATTCAGTATTCAACTTTTTTGGTTATTCAAAACAAATCAGGAAAGATTTGCCTGATCTGGTTACTTTTGAAACGTTTGGGGCATATTGGCTGTGACTACGAGACACCACTGACAGCTAATGTGTAATGCCGGAATCTGCACCACTTGGTTTCATCTGATTTCACAAATTGGGCGCTCAGTTTTGGCTAATTCATGGATCAGTGATACAAACCTCTTCCAGACCCTATTGGAAACTTTTGGCCAAACGTTGTCGTAAAATATAAAACACAAAGGGCGGTGATTCATCAGATTTCCAGACATGGAGAAGTGGGTGGAAAAAACGTTTTAACCAACTTTTCGGTGCTTGGAAAAAAAAGAGTCGTTGGAGTGTGTGATATATCTTCTCAAAAAATAAAATAATTCTTGGGGAAATTCAAAGTAAGAGCTCACCAATTTTATGATAATTAAGATCACATTTCCAAACTTCCTTCACGGTAGTAATTAATAAATTCGAGTGGATTAAATATTGGCGATTAATATCCCCCCAGTTATCGAATTCACGGTAACATGTCGCCTTATATATCCCTTGACGGTGAAATTTCTATTCGTTTGATGGTTCACAAGTTAACACTTCGGTCACTAGAAGAGTATCTAGAAGAGCACTGATTTGTTTCTACCGTTTCCTAAGTACGTTTATTAACATCTCCACTTGCATTCACAGCAACACCAATGCAGAAATACAAGTGACCAGGCTTTTGTGTTCATGCAGTCTAAGCTTGTTAGGGATGACAAGAAACGACGATTCGTATACCAACCCACTCTTGTTAACGAAACGATGTGTATTGGAGTAACCCGTTGCAATGAGAAATTATCTCTTATAGAGACAGATGATATTCACTCAGAAAGATCTTGTAGATTTAGAAGGTTGCAATCAAGGCAAGACACTTAAAGATTTTATCAGCCTGATTGGTTTGAATTCCCTTTCTATCTATTTTCTTAGAATAGTTGTGTTGTTCTTTCCTGTTAATGTACTTTGCCACAACCAGTTCTTATCTCTGGTTGGGACCATCTGGCCTCGTAAACATGTTCACAGAACACTATAAAATAACGTACGGCGTGATTTGAGTGATATTCGCAGAAAAGATGTAGAATAGAGTAGAATTAATGAAGAGTTGACGTAGGGAAGGACCAGTTCCTTAAAGAATAAAGAAAAGTTAAAAAGAATCTTGGTGCCTCTTCTCTGCTTAGCCAAGCGATTTTTACACTATTTCTCAAATAATACTGCACTTAGCCTAGTCCACCTTTTAATTGGTTTTCTTTTCGCTGCGCGGTGTCTACTCGAATAGGTCTTATCGCGGTTTTCGACGCCATTTTGACGAGTTGGCAAACAGGCTTGAAATAACAGTCAGTTTGTATGGAAATCCGATGTCAAATAATTTTCATAAAACATCGCTTCTGAAAAATTCATGAATTGGAAACTTTTGGCACTAGGAAAAGGATTTTAAGAAAAAAAAATTGGAGGAAGTAGCTGTGCCAGATAGCGTGCAGTCGTGTTTTGAAATTTCCATACATTTTGAAGCTTGACGGTTACATTTTACCGATTTTGACGGTTGACGATTATGAAGGGGAAATTTCTTCCATGAGTGAAAGTTAATACGAACTTTTGCGTCAGTTAATATTAACAAATTAATAAATTGACGTCAGTTCTTTCATGCGTCTGTCCTGTTACGCCGAGTGGATCCGCAGACTACTTTGACAATGTTAAAAATAGACGCATGAAAAACTGGCGTCAATTTGTTTTTTTTGCTATAACAAGAAGCCAGAAGGGACAAAATGAAGTTAAAACGCGGATTAAAAATGCGAGAAACTTACATTTCAAAATCTGACGCGATCAAAATCATAAACTTGTCTCTCTCTCTTATTGGTTAATGGAAAAGGGGGAGACTTTCTATTAGTTGAAAAGTGACACATTGACGTTTGGATTTCTTCAAAATTCCCGTTCTTGTTCGTTACGTCAGGATCAACATCGCATAAATTATATATTCATGTGTTTGTCTGCTTATTTGACAATGAAAATTACCCAATGAGCGCGTGAGAACTTCTGCGGTTATTGTAAAATGTTGTCTGGAGGTTGAGTTTTTGTCAGAAACACGTTATTAATGTAGTTAATCATTAATATTTTGAAACCAAGGCCCAGTTGTTCAAAGCCCGATTAAGGTAATCCTGGATTAACAGCAACTTTGGTTCGAGTTTAATTACACAACAATAAAGATTTTTCAAAAAGAGTTTTGTCCCACAGTTTTGACGGTGACTTTTCTTTACCACTAGGTTAAATTACAGTTTAAAAACAATTTTCACGACCGAGCAGGAAATCTCGGTTAACTTTTAATCGTGGATTAACTTTAATCGGCTTTCGAACAACCGTTCCCTGAAGTACTTCCAAACCGAAGTTAGATGTTATGTCAGTTTGGACAATAATTAAGTGGAAAAGCCGCACCATAAAGTAAATATATTTGGGAACATGGAAACTAGTTATTAAAACGATTCTTTGAGAGCCGACTAGAAGTCCGGAAAGAATGAATAGTTGAGATATAGTGATATTTGAAACATCTCAAAACCGTTTAACAACTAATAATAACTGGGCTTTTTTTACGGTTGATGTTTACAGTTGGCTAAATTTTAGGTTGTTTGACGGCTGACAGTTAACCCCATTGAGCCCCTCCTTTTACACAGTTACTGTGAAATGTACATTTATCCATTCATTTGAGCTACAGCAACAAGACATAAATGTTATAAGTACAAATTAAACCAGATTTTATTTCTGTGAAACAAATCTTAATTACAAAAAGTTTTTTACCTCTATATACGGGACGGGGCAGGGACGTTAGCTTAAATTTACATCTTAAGTACTAAGTTTGTATACCGCCTTTTCATTTATCGAGTCTGACGTAGCAAATGTGATGACTTCTAAATAGCACAGCCCGAACGTCAATGCTACCTTTTAAAAATAAAAATAAAGGGAAGTTTTGGTTTACAATAATCAATATATTATTCCATAAAACAGTCCGGCACAGTTATCAAATTTGATAACCGCGTGACGTTACAACATGGCGCCAGCTCAGAGCTCGGTGAGTTTTCGGAGAGCGTTCAATAGTTTCGGTAATTTTTCGGTTGTGCTCGCGTTCCATACCCAGAATTCCAGGCCTGAACGTCGATAGAACAATAAACTTCAAGGCCCTGCAAAAATGGAGACCATCGGGGAAGAATTATGCGAGATCTTCCCTTGCGATTTGAAGAGGTGGTACGAAATGACAGTCCCTTTCAAGTATGTTTATTGTCTTTGCCATCAATTTTAAGGTAGTTGTTTTAATTTTTGTGGTACACGAAGAAAAAATGTCGTAATCTTCATTAATATATCTTTCGATTCAACACTTATTTGTGAGAAGGCATGAAGAATTGTAAGAGGGCACTATGATATTTTGATTTGCGGTCTGATTCCGCCACTGACCGCCATTGTTAATTACTTGTGCTTCTAGGATGACTAGAAATGAAGGCAGCATTATGGATTTCCACCGAGATAGAAAATAGCAACTTAACCTTTGGAAACAGGGATTCGTTTTAACTTACAATGCGAGTTGCTCTCGGTGGAATAAATACCGGAGGAATCTTGATGTCCAAGAGCGCCAAGAAACTGCATGAAAGCGTGTGCGTTGAGAGATGTTGCTGGCAAGCAAATAGGCAGAGTACCATACTTTCTCAATGAAGAAAAAAAGGAGCTCATGGACTGCGGGAAAATCTAGTGATGAAGGGTAGGATTTCAAAATTAAGACGGTTATCCAGGAACGATTTTGATAAACAACTCAGTCGAAAATTATCGACCGCTTTGTTCCGGAAATCACCCTCTTTGGCAATTACATGTCTTTGTCTTGTTCAGTATCGTTACTAATATGACTGGATACGAACGGAAATAATTCGCATTTTTCTAGGTGGTACATTTAAGCTTACATTTACATGACTGTAATATTTTTATTTCTGTTCTCGTCGTTAGATTAATAACCAGCCAGCCGACAGTAACCACAGCGAGTGATTTCAAAGCTCGGTGATGAACATGAAGGTGACATGCCGGATGTTGAGGTATGCCTTCACAGTACGATTTTACGAATTTCCCAAAATGTAATTATCCTTTACAAATTTATGCTTGGTGTTTTAAGTCCGTGTAATGCCAGACTCACAACAGTTCGAGCTTTGAGCCACAGCAAACAACCTCAATACGCCCTTTCAAGAACAATTTAAACGGGAATTGGCCGTTGCACTTCTATTTTATTTTTTTATTTTACTTCTATTGCAGTACGTCGCTTCAATTATCTAGGACAGATCGAAGCGACTCAACACACGTCGCTACTCAATCGAATCATCGCCTCCTGCACTTTCGAAATCCCTGGTACAAGAAAGAAACAAAAATTTATTTGAAGACCCATTTTAAAAGTTAGTTATAACGCAAAATTTCTTCATTTCTTCATTCATACAGATTGACGAAGGACAAGAAGGAGAGGAGCAAGGCAACAAGAAGTTCAAATCATGTTGATATTTCTGCAATAAACAATTACTTTTTGATCGGCTATCGCTCAGGAATTCTGTTCTTTAGCCAAAGCCGCTCGAGGTTTCCTCCGTCCACCACGACGCTATGAGGCTTTCGATAGATATCAAAATGAGCTTTGTCAGTTAATTATGGACAAAGATTGTTTCGTATTTTCCTGATGTCAGGCCAAAATTCCTATTCCAAACCTTTCCTTGCGTTCAATTCACTGTGCGACCGAAATCGAATGTTGAATTAGAGCCCCATTAAAGACATTAAAATGTTTTCATATTGAAATGGCCAGCATATTGAAAGAAGATGGTTACTACGACAACATGTCACGTGAACTGTAACTTGAGGTTTGATTGGCTAATAGTTTGTTTTGGTCCCGGTTATCAAATTTGATAACTGTGCCGGACTGTAAAACTCAGTTCATCAAGACAATCCACATTAAAGTTTC
Source organism: Pavona decussata (assembly GCF_977016875.1). Classification (NCBI taxonomy): domain Eukaryota; kingdom Metazoa; phylum Cnidaria; class Anthozoa; order Scleractinia; family Agariciidae; genus Pavona; species Pavona decussata. The sequence goes on along the minus strand of NW_028145774.1, from coordinate 371,562 downwards.
GCTGTTTTGAGTTTCGCATAATATTAACAGCATTCTTGAATAAAACCATGTTTTTAGCCGGTGTAGTTAAAAGCCTGAACTTTTGTAAAACTCTTTTGTTGCTATGAAATTTCAAATGCAATGCCTCCTAAAATGTGAAGCGATTAGCAAGTCGCAAAAAAACTTTCGCTTTACTTAAGATGAGCCGCAAATGAAACAAATGAACTAATAAATATACGACGGTCTAGTGAACTGATCAAACGTGTTCCATCGTTTTGTGCATAGTACGTTCAGTTCTTAACAGAAATTTTTTATTTCGTCCGTTCCAGTGTCAATTTTGAAAGAACGATGAACGTTACTTTCCCACTCTAGAAACCGTGAGAAGACTGGTACGAGTAAGGGATTGTGGGATTGTTTGAGTGGATGGATTAACATTGCGGCGACGAATAAACGCATTGTTCGGCATTTTCTCGGGGTAGTGTATCTCTTGTGAAATAGTTTTCACCTGGAACAGTATTTTCTTTACAACGGACTGCCAGGAAATGTACTTATTCATCGACGTACGCAATGTCCATCCGTCTACCCAACCGATCCCATAATCATCCCTCACCCTTAGAGTCTCTCCGTGGTTTCTGGAGGGAGCATTAGGGTGTGTTCACGGCAGCCATATTGGAGCCGGGAGCCAAACAATAAAAGAAATTTTGCAAAGAAAAATTATTTCCCAGAGGCAACCATTCTATTGTTTCGCTCCTCCAATATGGCCGCCGGAACTCACTCAATTATAGTATTTTCTTAATTCAGTGTCAGCACCAGAATCTTCAAACGTTCAGGCTTTCAAACATGCACACGTGACATCACCTGTCACTCGTTTCAAATTCTTTCCAGGCTGTTTCGCTGGGTTACAACCTTAAATGCCAGGAGTAACGCCTAATTCAAGATGATGGCCATTTTTATCTTCCATAAATTAGCTGAATCACCGTTTCCTTTTGCAGGTCAGTTGTTAGTTCTTTTTTATTGTTATTCATTATTCTGAGCTTGATTGATTCTTTGGATATTTTGCCTACGATTTGGTGCATTAAAATCAGAAACTGGTAGTTATTTGTGGTATCATTTTAGCACCACACGTTACCGCGTTCTTTAAATATTGGTCATTGAATCGGGTTCGAAATTCAAACAGCTCAGCATACATTTTTAGAGCCAAAGGGCAAAATGTCTTTAAGACTTTGAATTAATGCGCTATTTTTTTTTTTCTTGTAACCAGTTTGGGTAACCAGTTGTTTTCTCTCGTTTGTGGTTAATACGTTACTCCAGTCGGCCGTTATGTTGAACTAGCGTAACAAAAATATTCCTCCATGCAGATTAAGAGGAAGGTCTTTCTTCACGTTTAACTTAGGCCCCGCAGTCTTTCCAATCGTACCGATTGTATCGAACCAGGGAGATCTTTCCAGTCTTGCTTCTTTTAACTATGGTACCGTTCCTCCTCAGTGATATTAATATGAGATACATCTCGGACTCAGCTGACGAGTTATTGGACAGGTAGACCCGCTTAGATGTACCCTGCGAGCAGAGGCCCTTCGATCTTCCTAGACTTATCTAGGAAGATCGAAGGGCCTCTGCTCGCAGGGTAGCTTAGATGCAAAGAGGAACTTTTTTTCCAAAGGATATCGGTTGCATGACGGCTGTAAAAGAACTTCTATGTACTGTAAACCAAAGTTTCGCATTTTTTTTTTTTTATTTTATTTTGAAAACGGTTGTGAATAGACCATTTCCGGTATATTAAAATTCTAGCTTGGCTACGAGGTTCAGGGAATAAAACAAAAGAAATTAATTATTCATCTCTGAACCTCAAAACAACACACTTTATTAAAAAAGACAGTTACAAACTAATAGCTGAAGCTAGTCGAGGCGGGTAGGTATGTCTATACGTACTAAACTAAATACAAATAAATTTGGTGTTTACAAATTGACTAAAATGAAAATTAAATATTAAGCAGTAAACAAACAAGTGACGCAAAAAGGATTCGCTAGCTGATAGAAATTAAAGGATTGTTACAAATTTACAAGCTTTTCATTATTTCAAGATTTAAAGAAGGTGTAAGGTAAGCATTTTCTTTTTTTAAAAGGTTGATTAGTAGTTCATGTATTTGTTTTTTGAATAATTTTCTGTTGTCAGACTTTCTAAGAGGGTCGCACAGGGGTATTTTCGTGATGCGTGATTAGTTGATTTTATTTCCCGTGAAACGTGAATGTAATAAATTATTCTTCGTAATCCGTGACCTGAAGGTTTTGGGTGACCCGTGAAGAGCTTGAAAACGAAATTTTCATTTCTGTGATCCGTGATTTGCTATTTTTTCTGTTCGTGAACCGTGCAAGAGACCCCCCGGTACGACCCTCTTCTAATATTATCCAGTAAAGAATTCCATAGCCGTGCACCAAATCGAGAAATTTAATTTTTTAGTTGATCAAGACGTGAAGCCATGATTCAATGAAATTTCTTTTTGTTTTTCTTTTGTTTTATTCCCCCAAGCCTCGTAGCCAAGCTAGAATTTTAATACATCAGAAATGGTGTATTAAAATAAGTATAACATGTTTTTTTTTTTTAATTTTTTTTTTATTTAGCTTAAATTGGCAAATAAATGAATGAATAAGTTTTGCCTGCGTTAGAGTAAATCCTGTAAATCAAGGGAACGCCATCATTATTTGTTCACATTTCTGCTTTCTCACGCTCCCTACTTCTTGCAAACTAGAATAGATTGGGAAAAAATGATACTCTTTAACCTAATACTTGGTTTAAGCATTTGCGAAAGGAAACTCTTCAAAATTAATTCTTCGTTAGTTTCAAACTATTCGGTTCAGTCTAATTACTCTTTTGACGTCACACCGGCCGCCCCGCCAGCCGGCTGATCATGATTCATCCCACGCAGGGCGGATACGGTAAGTTTGTTATATAAACTTGAACCGACAACGGCTCCCTTACAGAATAGAATATGGTTGTTGTATACCCCCTATACAGTCGGGCGTCCATTCTTTCTTTCTTCTTTGTTGTTGTTGTTGTGGTTGTTGTTGTTGTTGTTTTATAGTAGCACTGAGAAAATTATAGAACAATCGGAAATCGGATGTTCGCTCTTAATCTACAAATCGTCCCCCTTTTACAGGGTTTCTCTTAAGTAAATTATGATTAGTATTTCATATTCAAATACACTAGCAAAGGATATCTAACAATTTAACAAAATAAAAAAAATTTCTATGATTAAATTTTGGAGCTATAAAAAGTTTGTAAAATTCCTTTTGACAGCAGTTTTTTAAATTGAACAGATTTTATAGATTAGTAGATATTTGACTGGCAACAGCTGATTACGTTCGATATTAGATATCAGTTACAAGCAGAGTTTTGAACAGCCTGGCTAGTTTACATACACACATACATACTTTATTGTTACCTCCCCAATGGGGCTTTTCAGGAATAATTATTTAAATACTAAAGTTACTAATAACTACACAATCAAAATTAATTAAATTGAAGAAAACATTCACAACATTCAGTCTAAACTTTATAATCGAGAAAAATACTAAAAATAAATAAAGTTCAGGAAGTATTTACCAAAATTGTCCAAAAGCTTATTCTTTAAGATACGTATAGTTTTTTTTATGTTTGCACGTAGCGGATGTGTTAGACCGCACGGTTCAGCAATAAACGAGTTTACAATATTACAAGGACGTTAACTGAATTAATGTTCGCGTTTAATTATCAAAAATGTGCTTAACACAATTTATTTCAACAAGTTCAGAGCCATACACGAAGAGACTAATTTATTAAATATGGTAGTCATTAGATGTCAAGTTGGAAACTACGATATCTCCCAAGTCCTTCACTGATGTAACAGGCGTGATGGTTTTACCCAGAAAAGTCAGCTTCAGGTTTGTCATCCTTTGATGCAATTGACGGGTGTTCCGGATAAAAAAAAAAAAAAACCTCCCGAGAAGTTGAACTTGAGCCAACATCGCAGACGTGGTATCGATTAAGATCCGTGGAATATCCTCTGATGCAGACTTCTCATATTAGTTGTTTCTCGCGAAATTAACACGTCACGCTCATGTAAATGTTACAATGTTACGCATGTGCTTCACGTCCCATTCACTCCTTGATGAAGCATGTAACTTGTTTTCTTTACGTAAATCCGTAAACGTGTTGTATGGTTGATGCTTTGTGCATATACTCACCAGTTATGCATGCAACTACCACTCGTAAAACAAATCCCTGATCCCTGCTTAAGCACTAGTTTAACCTTTTAATGATATTTCAGAAAACCGGATGGCGGATCGACGGCTGTTATTTGAGGAAATCCAAGAACAAAATCAATCCACGCAGAGTTTTACAGGTGTTGCTCTCCCTGCTTAAGCACTAGTTTAGTCTTTTAATGATACTTCAGAAAACCGGATGGCGGATCGACGGCTGTTATTTGAGGAAATCTAAGAACAAAATCAATCCACGCAGAGTTTTACAGGTGTTGCTCTCCCTGCTTAAGCACTAGTTTAGTCTTTTAATGATACTTCAGAAAACCGGATGGCGGATCGACGGCTGTTATTTGAGCAAATCTAAGAACAAAATCAATCCACGCAGAGTTTTACAGGTGTTGCTCCAGGTAAATAGTTTTTCCTTTCCGGTTTATGCCTGGTCAGTTGGCGGCATAAGGGCGCCTTCTTCGAGACTCGTGATTCCAGAATAATAATGTTTATTTCTTATATTGCGCAGTCTAACATGCTAGATATGATCGAATGCGCATTACAAAATCTTAATATGAAGTAATAAATGGCTAATCTAAATAATAACAACAACAATAATTTACAATCTCCGGAAAAAACAATAAAATTAAAATATGAGTTAATAAGAGAACTAATAAAAAGCTAATTTAAAAAGATGTGTCTTTAGTAAAACTTTAAAAGTATTTAATGATTGGCATTGTCTGATTTCCAAAGGGAGTCGGTTCCATACTTTGGGCGCGACATTTTCAAACGCCCTATCCCCTAGTCTCTTTTTTGTTCTATAGGTATTATCCATTAGAAGTATGCCCCGGTGTGATCTCAACTGGTACCGCGAGCTGTCATTGATTTTTATCAAGTCTAAAAGATACTGTGGTGGGACGCCATAGATACATTTGTGAACTAACATTGCTATCTTGAATTCTATTCTGTGGGTAACCGCAAGCCAGTGCAGGTTGATCAATGATGGTGTGATATGATCATACCTGGATACAGTACATACCAGCCGAGCTGCCGCGTTCTGTAGGCGTTGCAGCTTACCAAGATGAACAGCGGGCGTACCATATAATAGACCGTTACAATAGTCTATTCGTATTCGAATAGGCCGAATACACGGAATGTACGGTGTTCATGTTATTTTAAGACCTATTCTGGTTTTCGAAATGAACAGAATAGTATGCTGAAAACTGATAGCGGAATGAACGGAATACAGTCCGCTCAAAATAAGGGGAATTATTTTCCGTTTGGGAAGCTTTTCGTTTTAATAAAAAGACGTGGAATTGTATTCTTTTGGTAACTGATATTCTGTGTATTCTGTCATAACTTAACGCGGATAAAAATAGCCAGAATTGTTCCAGTACATGAGCAGCTTTGAGCAGGAAAAAAATTCCACCCAGGGGTCCTCTTAATATTGTACGCGATGTGTCATCGTATGCCTGGAAATGTAACATGAAACAGCCACAGTGTATTGTAGTCACGCAGTTTCATCTTGCGTTTTCGAGATAAACTCGTGGCTTGCGACGCGCAGTGTTTTACGGAGCGGTATTGTATGATATATTTTCCACGGTCAACTGCCGATTTTGCTATTGGTTTGCCTTCGTTTTCATAACGTTTCCCAGCCCAGACTGTCACAAAGGAATGGAATTTTTTGTATTTATCGACAATTGCGGCGGGCAGCAATTTAATTTATTGAATAACAGCAGACCACTTCCTCTGCTCGAGGATTGACCTTTACACATGCATATTCGACTTGGTAAGTTGTATCTAGCATAAAGCCGAGGAAAATAGTTCTTGGGTCATTCGTTTTTATTTTTTCCACCTGAGAATTGAATGCGATGCTAAGATAAATCGACGCCAGCTTCGATAAAATAATGTACTTCTGAAATTGAGTTGTATTAGTGTGAATTGACCCAGCTTTCTCTGTCTGTGAATTTGGCTAACAAATTTCCTCTCAGCATTTAACGCAAGTATCATAGGATTGAAATCTCGAATAGCAACGTATACCTTTAGGAATTATAACGATATTTTTGAAGGATGTACCTCTTCAGACCATTGCCGCGAGTCGAAGTCTTGTTGAATCTTTGTTATTATGGCGGGAAACTGATCGAGGTTGGGAAACTCGCGCGTATTCGTCATGGATTCACGATCATATAAAAGCAAAGAAAGGAATTGGTGAGTAGTGAAATTTGTAAATAGGCTATATCAATTTTAAGATTCTGTTTTTTGAACTTATTGTATTGCATAGCTTTGCTCTTAGTCATTTGTTTACTGCACTGTTTTTATCTACCGCGCGCCACATTAATTCAACCATCACCGCGCGATATTAATCCTGTTCTGCTTTACTTGGGTAGTCAGTTTTTATTGAACTGTTGTTATCTGTCGAGCAGACTGCTTTACTTGGGTAGTCAGTTCTTCCCAGAACTGTTGTTATCTGTCGAGCAAACTGCTTTACTTGGGTAGTCAGTTCTTTATTAAGCTGTTGTTATCTGTCGAGCAGAACATTAACCGGCTAACCACGCGCTATGAACACTAACTTAGGTTCTGCTTTAGCTTATCGAGCAGAATGCTCTGCTTCCACTAATTAATATCGCAATAACCAATTCTGCTCTACTTGGGTAGTCAGCTTTCTTTTCAGTGAGCTGTTGTTATCTGTCGGGCAGGATATTGATCTAGCTTACTGTAATATTCTGCTTTGTAATATTTTGCTTCTGCGTTGCGCATAGCTGCTCTGTCGAGTACAAATGTAGTATACAGTAACACTGCTTTGTAGTCCCAATTCTTTATAACTCTTTATGAGAGGAATACCAACCTCGCACTCCAGTTTATCAACTATTCCTTTTTTCTTCCATTTTAGGGACGTCCAAATGCAACTCGCGGAGGCGATCACTTGCTTTGTATCATCAATGTACAATTGTATCACTTTTCTTTCTTTTTTCTTTTGTGGAAAAAAGACTCCGAATTTTGTTTAATGTGATTACAACGTTATCAAAAACAGTGTCTAGCGCGGCTTGTGCTACAATAAATATCGTTACATTTTGTGCAGTAACTAAACGTCCCAAACTCTGTTCCGCGATTCTACTGCTTTTGGCAGGAATTGTTTGCGTTTGTTCTTTGATTCGATGTTCTTTTAAAATGCTAAATCGCCCAGTTGCCTATTTTGAGTGGTTCATATTATATTAAGCCTGTGCCCTGGAGTTACTATTCAAGCAAAAGAACCATGTCTTACAAAAAGCGTAAGAACCTTCGTTACTGGTTACCGTTCGCGTGGATAAAACGAAAGCATTCCTCGCGCGTTCGATCTGCACAAACCACGATGTCTGGGATTTTGTTTCTCTCTGCGTGACTGCTGGAACTCCGCACGTGTGAAAAAAGACCATTCCGACCATGAATTATAACACGCAAAGGTGCAAAACGGTTTCTCTTGTTGCAGTTAATGATAAGCCATTGGTGATTTCAACTCACCGTAAGCTCATTAGCATACATTTTTTTCTTCACCTAAGCTCATCATGCTATGCACCCGAGTCAATTTGAGCAGAGAAAGCGAATTACTAGAAGGCTGATACGCTAATAAAAGAATGTCTTGTGTTAAATACTAATTTTACTAGACTAAATATAAGGCTTGTAAATATCGGTGTGACAGGAAAAACAAGAAATGATGCATTAAGTAGCTGGCACTACACAATCGTAAAGAGTCGAGCTTGGGAGAATTCGCTCGGTGGGGAGACCAGAGATGACGCAGTGGTGGGAACACTCCTCTCCCACCAATGTGACCTGGGTTCAATTCCTGGATGTGGGTTGAACTTGTTCAGGTTGATTCTCTTCCTTGCTCCAACAAACCTGACTAGTACTGTAGGTGCCTCCGCTCAACATTTTGATGTGTAACTGGGCATGGCTTTGCTGTTCGTATCAGTGAGTAAACATGGGTTTAGTTGTTATGGGATTGTACTGATAAAATAACATAAATAAACCGCTTTATTTAAGGACGGTGCCTACTAACACCAAAGTATTTTTGCGCGGTTTATGACTATGCGGGAAAAGCAGACCTTTTTTGTATCGGCTATGGAAATCCAAACAGAAAATTGGGGGTTACCACGCATTTCTTCGGAGCAAGAAATTTTCTTCTTTGACCGCTTTTCGAAAGAGAGAAAGAAACGTGTTCTTTTCTGTGTGTCCACGACAAATGTGTAAATTTTATACGCGAAAAGCCGTGCATGGCTTTGCAGTCGAACATGTATATAACGACCACCCCGGGACTTGAGGAGCTGGCCGCTTAATACAGGATCACTAAAAATACTCACTGGGCGTTGTCTAACGTCAATTTTAATGGCGTGTCATACAAAAACACTTCACGCAAGGAAACAATAGGAAAATCAACACTATTTTAAGCAATCAATACTTTAAACAAAGTTTAGTGCCAATTTGTAACTTAACGGTATAATATACGTAACATTGTGTAAAAGTACTATAAAGTAAATTGTCCTCTACTCTTCTACGGTATGCAGTGCTCTATTTCTATGACTTACAGTTCACAACAAAATATCTCATTCCGTCATTTCATAGTCGTTACGCTTAATATTCAATGTCACATGGCTGAAGAACAAGCTAATTAAAGAGGAATTTCTTCCTAAAGAGTGTAGCATATTCAAAACAAACATTTTTAGCGTTCGTGATATGGTACTGTCCTTCAGCACATTGCGGAGTCTGAAAAGCGTTAAGGATATTAAACGGCCGAGTATCAGCTTACAGGCTGGATCGCATTTTAAACACAGTAAATAACCGCATTAAATAACATATAGCTTTGTTTCCATCCAAGGGTAGCCGCTTAATACAGGTAAAAATAACAAAGAAAGACAAACATAGGACTGTTACAGGGTGGCCGCGGCCGCTTAATAGAGGTGGCCGCCTAATACAGGTAACAAATACAGCGTTTGTACCAGCGAACAATCGGGACTTTGGAAACTGGCCGCTTAATAGAGGGTGGCCGCTTAATACAGAGCCGTTATATCCAGGTTCGACTGTATTTTCTATGACAAGAAGAATGAAAATAGGCTCATTAGATTACGCGCTTCCCAGGAAGGTGTTGAGTCTTATCGTTAACAGTTTTTACCTTTTACGTGACGTTTTTTCAATCGAGTGTATACATTCGATATGATAAAATGATGAAAACGTACGGACATGAATAATTTTAGCAAGACTTGAAAACTGGTCGGAGAAATAACGTATTTGTCATAAAATCTGACTCAGAAATTACGTCACATGAAAATGAACAATTCATCATTTTTCAGTAAAGGAAGTCGTGGCAAGGGTATTAAAAAGTAGAGAACTGAGTCCGTAGTCCGTCATACTTTTCAGTGAAAGTACTAATTCAATGTTTATTTTTAAATCTAACATATTCAGTATATCAATCAAATCTCTTTTGATGGTACTATTCAGGACTAGATTAAAACACATCCTCTATATAAACATCCTTTTGGTTTTTTATCAGTTGTTATCTCTGCTAAAAATTAAGGTTAACATAACCTAACAAACAAAGAAATTAATAAAATACCGGATGAGATTAGGAGGGTAATAGAATATAACAAAAAAAAAAAATGTTTGTTTTCTTGGAGCTAGCAAACCACGTACTGCTCTGTGGATCACGTTCTGTCAACAAGCTGCATTTAAACAAAAAATATGCACTTTCAGTGAGAGCATTCTTTTCTAAGCAAGGGTTCTAGATGTAGAGGTGGAATCCTGTGACAATAACTCGTTGTCAGTAGATTTCTGGGTGGGGAACTTTGCGGAGGTAATATGAACCCGTTTTAACTGATACCAACCGACCTTTGTAAACTGAGATTCCGTCTATGTGCATATTTAACATAAGAGTCGAATCGATCTATTCAGTTGAGGTTCCTGAGGACAAGTGGACGAACGAAATGGATTTAAAACTCATCTCTGCAGTAAGTAAAGCTAGACAGCTTAACTGTTAGATTTTAAAGAATCAAGGCTTACAATTTGGGTTGGTTATACTGGGAGTTATGATTTTTTTGGTGTGTCGCAGGACCTATTAAAGTTTTGCAGGCACGTATTAGACGAGGAAGTCTACGTAAAAAGCTTGCTAAGAGCTTTCTTTAAAATTTAGGAGGTGCTTACAGTTAGCACAATCATTAGAGCATGGGAGGTCTATATACGAATGGGATTTATCTCCTACAATTATATCTTTGGTGATTTTCAAGGCTTAACATCATTTCTCTCAAGATATAACAGAAAAATTTAGAACTTTCCTAAGGTATATCCTAACTTCTGTTTCATGAACAATACCTTATGACAAACCGAACTGAAGAGTCTCCCAAGCTTACTTGTCGTGTGGCGGTTATCGATCGATTCGCAAAGCTTAGCTAATCAGGGATAGTTTTGAAATAATTTATAAATATCATCAATGAAGATTTTATCTCAATCGAATTGTTCATCGCGATCATCAACAAAACCGATAACTAACGAAGGATTTGTTTTTGTTCAAGCTGCGCCGCGATATTCCTCCTGTAAATTTGATACATAAATTGACTTGTTTTCAAATTTTGCTTCGAATTACTGGAAATTGACATTTTGTCCTTGGGAAGGACAGCAGCAAAAATACAAAAAGTCAATTTTTGCTCAGTGGAAAAGATTGTGGCAATTTCCACACACTGATCACCTCGTTGCAAATCGATATGAAAACTCATAGACGATCAGATTTCTCTCCAAAAGCAAGACAGGTCTTATTACCAGTTGGTAAGTCAATTTTGACCTTCTACGTTTAGGAGAAAACTAAAGACACGTCCTGAGATAGGAAGTCTTTGTGAATAGTTGTTTCGTGTCTTAAAACTTTGGACGTCCGGCCTTACTCTGAAAAGTTGTGAGCCTGATGTCTTAACACTGGAAACATGTTTTATAAAAAACGGAGTTTTTAAAATAGAATTAAGCGATCTCGTAGAATAATCATAGATCTTAGAAAGCGGTTATGGGTTATTATAGCTTGGAATGCTTCCTAAATCATGACAATGGGCATTGAAAACTACATGTTTTGGACTGAAAAGTGGAAAGCAGTTTTAATATCCGGACTGCAGCTCCCTCCCGACCGATCATGATGATTTCAAGCCCGGTCACGTCTTGTTTCTGACTAGTCAAATAACACTGAAATAAATTTAACTCTTAAAACATTTCCAGCCGACAAATGCAGGATGTTCTTCGGAGTTACTTTCGTACTTTAAAACTCTTAAACTAGTTGAAAACGTTGCTTATTTATGGCGAGTAGCACAACCAAACCGGATCGCTGCAAATGTTTTTTTCTTTCACCCGAAGCTGAACTGTATGAATTTCATAGTCGCTTTCATCGCATCACCGCTACAGGTATAGAACGAATTCACAAAAAATTGTAGAGCATGGTACCAGTATCGCTGAGGTTATCCAGCGTTCAAGCCGGAAGTTTTTCAGGCTTTCTTTTCGCTACTACATCAGTAAAAAGCACCTACATAACTGCGGTGATCGTTCACTTTATTCAAACAATACTTAGGATACATATTGGTGAATCTAGCCCCAGGCTTTTATATGGAAATATTTTACAGGCTGTCCTCACTTTTTGCACTGGAAAGTTTTCTTTCTTCGGAAATGTACCATTGGAAACACTGTCTTGAGAGAGGTATTAGTATTCCTCGGGATTTTTTTTTTTCATTAGGATCGAACGCAAAATCGCAAAAATGGCAAAAAGAAATTCAAGTTTTGCAACCTTTTCGTGCTATGCAGTATATGTCGTTAATTTTATCTCTCGTTTTAAAATCCCCTGGTCTAGCCAACGAGGCGGATTAAGCTAATGCATAGATCGCCTACGTGATTTAGGTAAGTGCATATACATAACTTAAGAGTTTGCACGCAATGATAAAGGAAACAATCTGCCTATCACTTACGCTCAAGTGATGGAATTTTACTAGTCTTTTTTCGTGGAAAAATCATGGCTGATCATTTGGTGATAGGTGTTTTGCCGCCACTGCTTCCGCACTGAGGAATGCTTTACCTTTTAGCTTACGGAATTCTAGATCACTGTAGCATTTTAATCCTCAGTGGAAACTTATCTTTTTAAATTAGCTTTTGTTGCCTTGTACCGTATGTATTCGATTATAAACCGCCCACGGCGTTTATTTAATTTTGGAACCATGAGGGTGGGGGATTATTTTTTAATCCCAACATTTTCAACAAGCGAGGACATTTTTAAAGAATAACAAAACGAGGAAAAACAAGTTTAATTAATTTCGCTTCAAAAAGACAAAACAAATTTTAAACGCTAACATGAGCAAGCCGTAAAGAACATAAAAGTTCACTGACTACCGTATCTAAAGCCTATTCTGGAACACAACTGACGCTCCTTTTACTTCACGCTGGGCTAGTACAGAAATGTTTTGTTGTTGTTGTTGTTGTTGTTGTTGTTGTTGTTGTTGTTGTTGTTGTTGGAAGGGAGGTGGGGTACGTGCTTTTTAAGTTTATGAACTTTCAAGGTGGGTGCTTATTAACTTTAGTACTGATTGGCTAGCTCGGTGGTGAGTAGCAAAGTACAATTCAACTCCGAACAGCCGAAGAGAAACAAGATGGATTCCCGTTTCGCCACGGTTGCTTAAGAGGAAATTATTTCGATAAACGAGGCGGCTGTTAAAAAAAAGAAGAAAAAAAAAATTACATAAATAGCAACAAAGTTTGGTTTGACGGTATTAAATGGTAAGTTATTTAACCTTTTCAACCTCATGTTCCAAGGCGAAAAATGAAAATACAATCCCTTGTTTACGAAAACTACTGAGCACTAAAATTACAATGAAAACAATGTAACATCTAATATTTTTCAACATGGTCTCAACAACAAGACGAATTTCACAGAAAAGTGAAGAAATGGCACCGTAGGAACTAAACAATTGTCTCCAAAGCCTTTATTTGTCTGCAAGAAAGCGAGACGAAACTTTCTACAATAAGAGATCGTTTACCGCGCGGTGCGCGAGATTTTAAATTTCATACCATTTGTCGGTATATTGTCAGAAGTAAAATAATTCTTATTCAGCTTGTGTGGTATATACTAAAACTATTATTCACCTCATTGTCGGTGAAAGTCATAGATATTTACCTCGTCGCTTCGCGGCTCGGTAAATAGCCATCACTTTTCACCTCCACTGAGATGATTAATTGTTAATTGATTGCGCGTGATTGCGGGTGATTGCGGGAGATGTGCTAGCGATGAGATATAAAGCTTGTTAACAGGTCACTGAAAAAGAATTTAGAGTCGTTATTACTTTGGCTCGATTTCAGAGGCTGACCAAGTACAGACATTCAAACAAATTAATCACCACTGGATAAACACCTCGGCTAGAGGATTATAGCAAGTTGTTGATTTGTTTTGCTGGATAGTAGACAACTGGTCTGTAGATCACTCTTCTATTATTCTTATTAAAACACTGAAAAGGCTTTTGTCAGGTGTCATTTACACGGATATGTTTACTTTCAGATGAGCACGAGCTATGGTTTTCAAGTTTTTTTTATATGACTCCCCACTATATAAGAACAAAAACATCACGAAATGTTTTTGGAGATAACAAGATTTTAAGTTGCACGCAATATTTAGACGTCGAAATAAGTTCACCGGAACAATGACAATCGCACGCAACGGAAAGAGCACATCCATTGTTGTCTGAGAAAGTATGTCTCTTCCACTTCTAAGAACAAGGAAATGTAACTAATAGCTTCATTAACTGCAACCAAGACTACGATCGTTGACAAGTTGCTTGAAAAGACCCGTGGGAACAAACATGTTCGGCAACTCTTGAGCTCCGATATCGAAATAGATATTCTCCTCACTGTTTTACGCATATTTCTAGAGGCACAAGTTGAGAGAGTCTGTTTTTATGCATCAGTCGTTTCTAACACTGCACACTCCCCCAGGACTGACCGGCCCCGTGGGCATTCCGATTTTTGTAAAGCAGTCCACGGCTGGGACTGAATCCGTTTGATTCTTCCTTGGCTTATGACTTGCTAAGCTAAGTCTCAGAGTGTCCTATGTCTCGGTATTGCTCTAGTCAACGTTAGTACTGTGAATCTACCATCTCATTTTTGTCCTCACTAGATATAGTTAACACAAGTTTTTCACAGCTCTATTCATGTACTCGTATTTTCATGATAGCTTATTAATGTTCTACAAAGACTATTTCACAACCAATGATAAAATTCATACGTACAATACACGATCAACATCAAATTAGTACACATTACTTACAAACGGACAAATTATGGAGCATTCGTATGGAACAGCTTACCGGCTGTTCTAAAGGAATCAAAATCATATAGAATTAAAAAAAAAATCAATGAAATTGTATATTCAACACCAATTATCTTAAGTTAGTATCAGAAATAGTAATAAGTTATAAGCTTGGACAATCTTGTTAATTTAATGATAAGAATTCCATCCTTTCCTTGACGCCAACTATTGTGTAACAACTAATTACGGGGGATCTTTGCAAAAGTTTAACAAGCTTTCTTAAGATCTCCTTGTCTCTTAAAATAACTGAGTTTTGTGAACACCTGATAATACATGATGTAAAGGAATTAAGGTAAAATAAAATATATATTATATATTAACACAAGTTTGTCGCCTTTGCCGACGAAACCGGAAAAAGCGGAAACAACAATCACAATGATAAGTTCAACAGGCTCTGAAAAAAATTTCTTCAGTAGTTACCAAAGAACCAAAACTATATAAGGTTTGACCGCCTTGATTGAAAAATGTGTTTTAAAAGCGTTTGAATCTTGTCAGCTGCAACTGACGGATTCCCTCGCCGGATGATGACAGCCTTACCCCCACTAGAGTTCGAATGCCATTTCTTTTGACAGCAGTATTAAAAAAAAATGAACGAGGAAATATTTCTGGAATTAAATAGCTTTTATGTTGCCTATCTCGCAGGCACGCAATAAACTCATTACGGAACAGCGGCTATTGCAGGCAACGGAAGCAACCTTATCCAAGGAGCTCTTTTTAATAAATGCATTCATTACAGTTCGTCAGAAGTCTTTGTCTCTTACACTTCTTAGAATGAAAGAAGTCAGCCCTTCCTACCAATTTTGCCCCCCTCCAACCTCCCCTTAGGAAGGCCTTGTGTTAAGGTTGCCCGATGGGCAACTTTTTCGAAAAACAGATTAAAGCTATCCGAACACGGCACGAAGTGCCGTGAGGAAACAATTCTAACAAAATTTCGCATGACATTTTTTTTCTTTGACACATAAAACTAGTACCCCAGTTTGTTATTAGCAAATGCATTTGTCAGGTAAAATTCGCACACGAGTAACAAAGATAGTTACTAAAACTTGTCACAGCAAATTTGCTCAAGAAGTCCATACATTCACGGTCTACTCAGGTTGCGAGCGCAGACGTATTTCCAGCTGTCTGGTTTTGTTGAATCACTTTACAACTGTCACTGAATAGATTCTGCACTGAACAAGTACACGTCGAGCCGGGGTTGAATATTAGGGACCAAAAGATTAAGGGTTTCCTTTGTAAACCGCAACCGTCGACAAGCAGTTTACAGTTCGGAGTTCGCCGTATGTACATAATCCAGGTTTAAGATTGAGGGTTACTTTTTACCTATACGCATCATGGCTAACTCTTAGGAAAACAAGATGGCAGCTGCGAGGAGGATAGTATTGAGGCAGCTGTTGTTGTTTTAAATTTAATTCTTGTAATCTCGTAACTGAATCAAACAAATCTTTTATCAAGATAACTCTTTAAAGACAGGAAATTTGACGTTTAAACGTGGCTTTATAGTCTTAAAACCAGCGAAAGTCTCTGCCGTAATTCACTTACCTCTAGACAGTTTCCTTGACGATGAAACCTGAACCTCAAACGGGACGGCAGGATCGGAGTTGACGTGACTTTTAGAGTTTTGCGGTTTGCGGGAAACTAGGAAAACCCTCAATCTTAAGGTCCCTATTGACTTGAAATTTCACACACACCGATGTATTTTTCTATTCTCAGGCTGTGGTCGTGTTTTTGTTGACGGCCTGTTTGGAGGTAAACCCTAATCCTCAGACCTCGTATTATCTTAGCTCCGACTTCAGAGTAGGTTTAGATTGCGCAAATGGAAATGTTCTTGGAGTACTTTGTACAGCGTCTTCTGCAGAGCGCCGATGTACATTAAAATGGGAAATATACACCTATCACACTGGTAAGTACACGTACATGACTGGTTAGCCCGACAAACTTGTGTACTCGAAGTTAAGGACGGTGCCTCCTTAAATAGATATTTGTGTACAGTTTAAGACTATGCGGGAAAAGTAGATCTTACGAGGGTTATTGGGATCCAAAATGGAAATTGTCAGCCAATCACAGAGCGCAGTTAAGTAAAACCAAAGCAACTGACTCCGCCTCTGAATTGAAAGCCACTCTGGTGTGCACGTAATGTACAGTACCCCGTCCTGAGTTCATCTCACAAGGATAAACGATTCGGAGAATATAATTGTCCAACCTCCGTCTCCAAACAATTATCGTATAATAGAAGCCTTGAAAGACTTGTGACTAGACTTGTGACTTGTGACTTGTGACTAGACTTGTGACTAGAGGGTTAATCAGGGATCCAAAAAGGAAATTGCTAGCCAATCACAGAGCGCAGTTAAGTGAAACCAAAGCAACTGACTCCGCCTCTCAATTGAAAACCGCTATTACTAAGCACGTAATGTACAGTACCCCGTCCTGAGATCATCTTACAAGGATAAACGATTCGGAAAATATAATTGTCCAGCCTCCGTCTCCAAACGATTATGGTGTAATAGAAGTCTTGAAAGATGTTTTTTATTACAATTAAATGCTATTTCATTAAGGATTTCAGATAATGAGTTTCAAAGGAAGGCGGGGATCAAAGTGTATTCAATTTACTGACCCACGCAGCGGAATTCAGTACGCACTGAAAGCAGCAAAAGAAAATCAAGATTGGAAACTTGTGTTTGAGGTGAGTCACGCTCATGAACAAAATCTCTGTTCCTTTCTACTTTACCGTTAAATTCTAAAAAAAAAAAAAAAAAAAATCTGACGTTTTTTAATTCTTTTAGCTTGGGTCCAGATTGACGAAGCCCTCCTAATTCAAGGGGTATCTTAAGGAATGTTTATTAACAATAGTCTATAGTTATTCCAGCAAAAGACTATTATTAAGGAACAATACGTTGAAAACATCTCAACTGAGGAGAACTTTGGGTGAACCACAGAGGGCAGTGTGAGTTCATTCAGAGGAGGGTCTCTCTTATTTGGCCCTTGGGCCTCGTGGCTTTTGGGCGAAAGTGACAGTAAACTGTGAGCCTTGGTTAAGCTAATGTCAATGTCACAGAGGACAGTGTGAGCTCATTCAGTGTTCAACTTTTTCAGTTATTCAAAACAAATCAGGCAAGAATTGCCTGCTTTGGTTACTTTTGAAAAGTTGGGGGCATATTGGCTGTGACTACGAGTCACCACTGGCAGCTAATGTGAAATGCCGGAATCTGCACCTCTTAGTTGCATCTAATTTCAAAAATTGAGCGCTCAGTTTTGGCTAATTCGTGGATCGGTGATATAAACCTCTTCCGGTGCAGACCCTATTGGGAACTTTTAGCCAAACGTTGTCGTAAAATATAAAGCACTAGAGAGGGTGTTTCATCAGATTTAGAGACACCGAGAAGTGGATGGAAAAAAACGTTTTTTAACCAACTTTTAGGAACTTGGAAAAAAACAGTCTTTGGAGTATGTGATATATCTTCTCAAAACATAAGATAATTCTTGGGGAAATTCAATGTAAAAGCTCACCAATTTAATGATAATTAAGATCACATTTCCAAACTTCCTTCATGGTAGTAATTAATTAGTTCGAGGGGATTAAATATTGACGGTTAAAATACCCTCAGTTATCGAATTCACGGTAATATATCACCTTATATATCCCTCGACGATGTAATTTTTTTTTCTTCTGATAGTTGACTAGTTAACACTTTGGTCACTAGAAGAGTACCTAGAAGAGAACTTATTTGTTTCTACCATTTCCTAAGTACGTTTAATAACATTTGCACTTGCATTCACAGCAACACCGATGCGGAAGTACAAGTGACCAGGCTTTTGTGTTCATGGAGAGGCTTGTTAGGGACGACAAGAAACGACAATTCGTATACCAACCCACTCTTGTTAACGAAACGATGTGCATTGGAGTAACCCATGACTGCAATGAAAACGTATCTCTTATAGAGACAAATGATATTCGTTCAGAAATATCTTGTAGATTTATAAAGCAGAAACGTCAGTTATCCTAAGAATTGGTTCGTGAAGGCCCAGGGAAGCTGTTGCGAACAGTTTATAATTTTGGAACATTCTTGATGAGTCATGTTGTTTTTTTTTTTTTTCCCGCATATTATAAAAAAATATCATTTCGTAATCCTCTTAGGTGCTAAATTGGTTAAGTTGTTAAGTAAGAGGCCTTGCCATTTCCGAGTTGTCTTGGAATGGGCTCTTATGCTAGAAAAGGTTTATGCTAGGACATTCGCTGAGTCTGAAACTGCAATTTGTAAATGACGGATTAAGGAGGGTCTCAATTGGGGGGGGGGGGGCAGCTTTGACGGTTGACGGTTAATTTTTAGCACTCCTCGTACTAATGAGGAGTGTTTTATTAGCTGATAAAAGACCGCATACTAATAAGGAGGAGGCTTATCGATATAAAGTCACTGTACGTGATGTACGTATAATCGACCATTTGATAGGTCAATGGGCTTATGAATTGTTTTAAAAAGAGTTTTTGAATGCGAGAAATTTTTTCATCACCTGGTGCTGACATTTAATCAGTCTCACTGCATCCGATCAGGTAACCGGAGCCCAATTGTTTAAAAAAAAAAAAAATTAACGCTAATCATCCGTGATTAAAAGTAAAGCTAATTGTTGAAAATGTCTTCAAGCTAATGGTAGGGAAAAGTATAAGTCAAAACTAAGGGACTAAATTCTTTTCGAAGCATCGTTACTCATTGATAATTAAACTTGAATGAAAGTTCACGTTAACCCAGGATTAGCTTAGTCGGGCTTTGAAGAACTGGGCCCGGATGAATAACTAACTCTTGTGAAACGTTTCAACGAAACGCACGCAATCTTCAAGTTGGTAATGAATTAGAGAGAACAATTTACTTGTTTTACCGTATACGACAGTCAAACGGCTTAAAATCATTTTAAGCTTACATGTTTGCTTTTTAGCTATTAATTATTAAATTTCACGAAAATTGAACATATCCCAATATTCCAGCAAAGCTTACGGGAAAATACTTCTGTGACCGAAATTTGAATATTATCGAGATAGACAGCATAGATACAGGTACCCTAAGCGCTTTCCGATCCGAAGCGTTGATTTAGTGTAAAGGTACTACTTGGTATGCTTATACTAAAAATACTATTGTTGTGAAGCTAATGTAAGGGTGTATTTTTGACTTTAATTTTAGAATACAGTTGTTATTTCCTTTCAGTAGTTTTGATAGATATTTTCCAGTTTATTTGCATTTTCCTGTTGTTAAAAGATTAGAGTGAACAGTTGTGCTGTGGACAGGTTTGTCTACTTCTTTTGACATTGGCTTGGGCCTCCTCGAAGGTTGAAATCAAGGCAGAACACTTAAGGATTTTAGCAGCCTGATTGGTTTCCCTTTGTATCTGTATTTTCTTAGAATAGTTGTGTTGTTCTTTCCTGTTAATGTACTTTGCCAAAACTAGTTCTTACATCTTGTTATGATTATTTGGCTTCGTAAACATGTTTATAGCACACTATAAAATAAATGAAGGCGTTATTTGAGTAATAATCGTAGACAAGATGTAGAATAGAGTAGAATTGATGTAGAGTTGACGTAAGGAAGAACCAGTTCCTTAAAGAATAAAGAAGAGCTAAAAAGATTCCTGGTGCCTTCTCTCTGCTGAGCCAAGCGAGTTTTACACTATTTCTCAAATAATACTGCACTTAGCTCAGTACGCCTTAACTGTTTTTCTTTTAAACTGCGCGGTGTCTACTCGAATTGACACCTTGTCGTTATATGCAATAGGTGTTTCAGGTTAATTTCAGTCAAACCTTCATGTATCACGTTTTCTCTTCACGTTTTCTCTTCACGTTTTCTCTTCACGTTTTCTCTTTCTGTGACTTATTTACTTGTCGTCGTTGAAACTGTTTTGCTTAGTCATCGGGGTTAAAGTCCGTTACAATTTTCGCCTGAAACTATTACCGACTATCGCTGATCACCGGAACATAAAGACGTGCCATAAAAGCTCGTCATTTTGATTTTTGAACTTTTCTACCGTGACACTCTTTGGGAGACTAGTCTTCCAGTATCAAGCCGGAAATTATCCAACCTACTGCAGAAATACAAAATCGAAACTGCTGTGGGAATTTTCCACCTTTCACAGACTGACGGTTCACCAACGCCGATAAGGGGGATGGGTGGGGAGGAGCTTGGTTGTTGATGCAACACTATTGAGCTGGAAATGCGCGAGAAGCTTTCACTTATGAAACGTTTCACCCTTAGTTCAGTCAAATATTACAATTGCAATACATTTGCATTCAGTTCCGCTCTTGCACTTTGATAATCCGGCGGAGATGGCCGCAGTTTTTTAAGAGCAACCTTTTATGTACCGCTGGTTATTGAGCTGGAAATGCGCGAGCAGCTTTCACTTATGAAACGTTTCACCCTTAGTTCAGTCAAATATCATAATTGCAATACATTTGCATTCAGTTCCGCTCTTGCACTTGAATAATCCGGATGGCCGCAGTTCGAAAAGCAGGCGTTTATTACCGCTGACTGGCTATTTTAAGCGTTTTTCAACCTTGTGAGCTACGTGGGAGAAAAAATAAATAAATAAAAATAAAGAACCTCCTGGGGAATGGCCTGGGGATGATTCTACTCACATCCCCAGTGAAGTGGCCAAGCGTGGTTTCCTCGGCTTAATTCCCGTTCAGGGCAACAATTTTTTTCCTTTCATGTAAGGCGTGTGTCGAAAGTCACTTCAGAGGGTCTCAATGGAGGGGGGGGGGGGGGGGGGGACAATTTTAAAGGTTGACATTTAAATTTTACTGCTTTCGACGGTTGACGATGATGAAGGGGAAATTTCTTCCATGAGTTATAGTTAATATGAACTTTTGTGTTTTTAATATCAGCAATTTAACAAATTGACGTCAGTTTTCATGCGTCTGTCCTGTTACGCCGAGTGGATCCGCAGACTACTTTAACCGCAATGTTATAACAATATTATTCATGATCAATAACAGGAAAGACGCATGAAAAACTGGCTTTAATTTGTTTTTTTGCTATAACAAGAAGCCAGAAAGGTCAAAATGAAGTTAAAACGCGGAATAAAAATGCGAGAAACTTACATTTCAAAATCTGACGCGACCCAAATCAAAAACGTGTCTCGCTCTCTCATTACTTAATGGAAAAAAAGGGAGACTTTCTATTAGTTGAAAAGTGACAGATTGACGTTTGGATTTTTTTAAAATCCCCGTTCTCGTTCGTTGCGTCATGATCAACGTCGCATAAATTATATATTCATGTGTCTGTCCGCTTATTTTAAAATGAAAATTACCCAATGAGCGCGCGAAAATTTCTGCAGTTACTAAAAAATGTTTTCTGGAGGTTGAGTTTTGGTCAGAAACACGTTATTAATGTAGTAAATCATTAACAATATTTTGAAGCAAGAAGTACTTCTAAACTGGGAAGTTAGTTGTGAATTGTCAGTTTAGATACAAATTATGTGGAAAATCCGGACCATAAAGTGAGTGTATTTGCGAACATAAAAACTGGTTAAAACGATTCTTTGAGAGCCAACTAGAAGTCCGAAAGGGATGAATAGTTGAGATAGTGATATTTGAAATACCTTAAAACCGTTTCATGGCTAATAATAACTGTGTTTCTCACGCTTGACGGTAAAAAATTCGCCTTTTTTGACGGCTGACGGTGAACCCCATCGAGACCCTCCTTTTACACAGTCTCGGTTACAGTGAAATGTACATTTATCCATTTATTTGAGCTACAGCAACAAGACCTAAATGACATAAGTAGAAATTAAACCAGATTTTATTTCTTTGAAACAAATCTTAATTACAAAATTTTTTACCTCTATATACGGGACGGGGCAGGGACGTTAGCTTAAATTTACATCTTAAGTACTAAGTTTGTACACCGCCTTTTCATTTATCGAGTCTGACACATCAAATGTGATGAGTTCTAAATAGCACAGCCCAGCCCGTACATCAATGCTACTTTTTAAAACTAAAATACTTAAAAGTGAAGTTTTGATTTATAATATAATCAATATATTATTCCATAAATACAAAGAAACTCGGTTCATCAAAACGATCCACATTAAAGTTTTGATGTTGTGAGTTTCGCATAATATTAACAGCATTCTTGAATAAAACCATGTTTTAAGCCGGTGTAGTTGAAAGCCTGACCTTTAACAAAACTCTCTTGTTGCTATGAAATTTCAAATGTAATGCCTCCTAAAATGTGAAGCGATTGACAAGTCGCAAAAAACTTTCGCTTTACTTAAGATGAGCTGCAAATAAAACAAATGAACTGATAAATGTACGACGTTCTGGTGAACTGATCAAAACGGCTGTAAAAGAACTTTTATGTACTGTAAACCCAAGTTTCGCCTTTTTTTTTTTTTTTTTGAAACCGGTTGGGAAGAGACCATTTCCGGTATATTAAAATTCTAGCTTGGCTACGAGGTTCAGGGAATAAAACAAACAAAAAAATTAATTATTCATCTCTGAACCTCAAAACAACACACTTTATTAAAACAGACAGTTACAAGCTGGTTATATATAGCTACCCGAAAATAGCTGAGACTAGTCGAGGCGGGTAGGTATGTCTATACGTACTAAACTAAATACAAATAAATTTGGTGTTTACAAATTGACTAAAATAAAAATTAAATAAGTAGTAAACAAACAAGTGATTCAAAAAGGATTCGCTAGCTGATAAAAATTTAAGGATTGTTACAAATTTACAAGCTTTTCATTATTTCAAGAATTGAAGAAGGTGTAAGGTAAGCATTTTCTTTTTTTTTTAATGTTGATAAGTATTTCATGTATTTGTTTTTTGAATAATTTTCTGTTGTCAGACTTTCTAATATTATTTGTTAAAGAATTCCATAGCCGTGCACCAAATCGAGAAAATGAATTCTTTAGTTGATCAAGACGTGAAGACACGATTCAATGAAATTTCTTTTTGTTTTTCTTTTGTTTTATTCCCCAGAGCATTGTAGCCAGGCTAGAATTTTAATACATCGGAAATGGTCTATTAAAATAAGTATAACGTATGTTTTTTTTTTTTTTTTTTTTTAGCTTAAATTGGCAAATAAATCAATGAATAAGTTTTGCCTGCGTTAGAGTAAGCATCCTGTAAATCAAGGGAACGCCATCATTATTTGTTCACATTTCTCCTTTCTTACGCCCCCTACTTCTTGCAAACTAGAAAAGATTGGGAAAAAATGATATTCTTTAACCTAATACTTGGCTCAGTAAGCAATTGCGAAAGGAAACTCTTCAAAATTAATTCTTCGTTAATTTCAAACTATTGGGCTTAGTCTAATTACTCTTTTGACGTCACACCGGCCGCCCCGCCAGCCGCCTGATCATGATTCATCCCACACAGGGCGGATACGTGGAGTTTGTTATATAAACTTGAATCGACAACGGCGTCATTACAGAAAAGAATATGGTTGTTTTATACCCCTTATACAGTCGGGCGTGCATTCTTTCTTTCTTCTTTGTTTTTGTTGTTGTTGTTTTTGTTTTTATAGTAGCACTCAGAAAATTATAGAACAATCGGTAATCGGATGTTCGCTCTCAATCGACAAATCGTACCCCTCTTACAGGGTTTCTCTTAAGTCTGTAAATTTATGATTAGTATTTTATATTCAAATACACTAGCAATGTATATCTAACAAATTAACAAAATAAAAATTTTCTAAGATTAAATTTTCGAGCTATAAAAAGTTTGTAAAATTTCGTTTGACAGCAGTTTTATAAACTGACCAGATTTTAGTAGATATTTGACTGGCAGCCACTGAAGCTGGTGTAAGGCTGGGGTGCTTTACGTTCGTTATTATCAGTTATAATTAGAGTTTTGAACAGCTTGGCTAGTTTCTTTATGTTTGCATGTAGCAGATG
This sequence comes from Pavona decussata, assembly GCF_977016875.1. NCBI lineage: Eukaryota > Metazoa > Cnidaria > Anthozoa > Scleractinia > Agariciidae > Pavona > Pavona decussata. Next base: position 347,137 of record NW_028145774.1, on the reverse strand, counting down.
TGTTAGACCGCACGGCTGAGCAATACACAAGTTTACAAGATTGCAAGGGCGTAGACTGAAGTAATGTTCGCGTTTAATTATCAAAAAGTGCTTAACACGATTTATTTCAACAAGTTGAGCCATACACGAAGAGACTAATTTATTAAATATGGCAGTCATTAGATGTCAAGTGGTAATCTACGATGTCTCCCAAGTCCTTCACTGGTGTAACAGGCGTGATGGTTTTACCCAGAAAAGTCAGCCTCAGCTTTGTCATCCTTCGAAGCAATTGACGGGTGTTCAACCGGATAAAAACACCTCCCCGGAAGTTGAACTTGAGCCAACATCGCAGTCGTGGTATCGATTAAGATCCGTGGGATAACCTCTGATGCTGACTTCTCATATTAGTTGTCTCTCGCGAAATATAATTAACACGTCACGCTTATGTAAATGTTACAAATATGTTACGCATGTGCTTCACGTCCCATTCACTCCTTGATGAAGCATATAACTTGTTTCCTTTACGTAAATCCGTAAACGTGTTGTATGGTTGATGCTTTGTGCATATATTCACCAGGTATGCATGCAACTATCACTTGTAAAACAAATCCCTGATCCCTGCGTAAGCACTAGTTAAGAGCGAATGCCCACAAGAATCAAACAAAATCGGAAAATAGCGGCAAAAGTGTAAAACCTCAAAATCGCTCAAACTTTGGCTATCAGTAGCCCACTTTGAGTTATTTATCGCAATGTAATTAATTTGTCAAATAACTTTTTGTTTTGGCGGAAAATGACTATAATAAATGTCGGTGCTAGCCACGAGAAATTTCGACTTGAAAATTAACGGTTTTTAAACAAGCCGCTCGCCTTAACTGTAGAGCAAGAAGACATCCTCTTATTATCAGCTTATTCTACATCTCTTCCCAATTTGATTTTATTATTTCTATGAAGTTTGAAAAAACCCATGACATCGAGAGGGACCTGAACGAAATCCCACCGTTACTCTATGGAAGTAACGAGCTAAATTTAAAAGATTATTTACTATACTACCTTTATCACGAATGAGGTGAAATTTCAAGAGTAAAGTAAGGAAGAAATGGGCTCTTAATTGATGTAACTTTTGTTCTGGGGAAATTAAATTGTTGTCTATAACACAGCGCTAAAAACCACTGAAGTACAGTCAAATAAGAGATTGCGTGACAGATCGTGACAGAGGTTACAATTGTGTTTTACGGATATTTAAGCCCGAACTCGATATTAATGCTGTTCAAAATTAACAGCATTCTCTTTTGAGAATGTAAAGGTTTTCTCGTATTATATGAAACTTCGTTCGTACCTTGTGTAAACAAATTCATAACTCTCAAGAAAAAAAAGTTATGACATCACGAGACATCGGGAGGTGTTCTTGTCTCCGACCCCTCAATCCTTTAACTGTAGTTTCCTTTCGAAGTTATCTATTTCTTTGTTGCGTATGAGATAATTTGTTTTTATTCTATTCGGTTGTGAGAACCACTAACTCACTCGTTTCATTTAGCATGAGATCTGATCATGACAATAAATGCTATTATTACCGACTTCTGACATCATTGATTGGCAACAAAATTTCAGCTAGTTGTGTATAAATGCCGTATTTCATCGAACAATAGCCGGGGAGATTTTTTTCCTCACCAAAAGAGGGCAATTATTTGAGCCTCCAACTGGGACAAACTTTCCCGTTGTATTAACAATTCGTTCGGATACTACTTTGGAAATACCCTGATCTGCTTTTCTATTTATTCCATGTTTGGATAGCATTTGAGGTACACAGCACTTAACGCCTGTGATATGGGCAAACGGTGTCCAATTTCCGTGCTGAAGTCTCTTTCTCCTTGAAAACACCCACTCTAGCAAGTAGCGGTTCCCTCCCCCTGATTACTCTAGAAAATGACCAGTAAGAGCAATGATCCGTAATATTCTTGGAGCAATTGCGTAAACTTATTATTTCAAGACTCCTTCTTTTATCTAACCTATGATACGAGCAGGCTGTTTCAGTTATACGCTGAAAAGAGCACGAAAACTGCGAAAACGCCATTGCAGTGCTGCACAATGCAAGAAAACTAGCTAGCTTTACAAAGCGCGTCACTCTGAGTAAGAAAGTTCCGTGGGAAAATTCCAAACAACTCGTTTATAATTGGCTATCAGTATAGCAACACGCTCAAATAGTTAATTACAACAGTCAACAAAATAATTCTTTCCAAGGGTCCGGACGCACTGGACTGACAAAATTTGTTTGGCCCTTCCAAAAATCTCGACAAAATTTGTCTCTGCCAAATTTTCAATTTGTCAAGCGTGGGCGCACTGAGACTCAGCAAAATATTTGTCAACCAGAAGTGTCAATCACACGGAAATAAACACCATCGCTTGCGCGCTGTGCACGGGAAAGGTTACATGAGATCTCAGGAGTCATGGGCTTATGGTGATCTTTAACCGCTTCGATCGAATATGTTGCCTCAGCATATTATTACTTGTATTCTAGTTTTTTTTCTTCCTTGAATTCGTTCAACTCCAGCAGAGGCATTTGCTACTTGTACTATGCCAGTGGAGGCTTCACCTTGTTCGACTGCAACTGGTTGAGTGATTTGTCCTTAGAAGGCGGCGAAAGCCTCATCCTTATTATTGGAACCTACCTATATGGCCTAGGCCTTTGCAATTCTTGGTTTGAAATTCATTTTCATAGGCGTAATATCCCCGAAGAATTCTTTTAGTGATAATAATAGAAATGACAGGCCTGCAAGACTCACTGCGTTATGTTGTGTGCATTTTTATGATCGCTGCCTTATATTTTTGCAATTTTTTATATTTTCTGAAATACTCCCACTAAAAATAGAGATTAAATTTTCTTGATTGACATTTTCCTTCAAATCATGGCGTGTAAATTAAAAAAATCTGTCAGATTTCACGCCTGACAAAAATTTGTCCTGCTCCGAGGCAGGACGACCGCGTCTTTAAAGTTTGGTAAGCCTTGACAAAATTTGGTAGATCTAAAAATCACCGGGCGCACTTGTCTCAGGGAATTGGTGACAGATTTTTTCGCAAAATTAACAAAAATTTGCCCAGTGCGTCCGGGCCCTTGCAAGTGTAATATTAAACAGAAACTAGGGACTTTAAATTTTGAAGTCTCTGTTTTGCCAGCTTTCAATAATTTGTGATCATCCGCATTCGGTTTTTTTTTAACTAGTAAAGAAACTCGTAATCATCCAAGTAAAGAGACAAGTATGTGCACTACTGGCTACGTGAAAATTGGCGAGGGAGCGAGGGAAAGCTTGAATTATCAAACAAAATGATGAATAATAAAAATCAGCAACAATAACAAGGTCATTAATGTATTTTCATCCGGTTAGGTCTGAATGTTTCCCGAAATACGTTTGTTATGTCTGTCACGGTGCGTCACGCAATCTCGGTTTGATTTTGCGATTTTGTCAGATCTTGAGCGGTCTTCCACAGAGCACGATTAAGTTTCCCCGGAAATTATTTTATTTTAGTTGAAAGCCCATTTCCTTCTTAATTCACTCTTAAATTTTCATTTGATTTTTGATAAAGGTAGTAGGATAAATTATGTTTTCAATTTAGCAAGCGATTTCTATAGAGTAACGGGTCCCTTCTTTTCTGGTCGGTCTCAGTGTTACAAGCTCCATCGATCTTGATGGGAATTAAAAGATAAAACCTGAAAAGGTTGTAAAACAAGCTGATAACAAATAGATGTCTTCTAGCTTTATCAGTAGGGCAAGTGGGTTGCTTCAAAATGACTGATTTTTCAACCCGAATTTTCTCGTGTCTGGCTATGAAATCAATCTTCGTCATTTTCTGCCGAATCAAAAAGTTATTTCACAAATGAACCACACAGCAATGAATAACTTAATATGGAGTACTAATAGCCAAAGTTTCAGCTATTTTCAAAATTTGAAAGTTTGCCGCACAATGTTCGATTTTTGTGTGCACGCGCTCTTAAGTCTTTTAATGATACTTCAGAAAACCGGATGGCAGATCGACGGCTGTTAAACAAAATCAATCCACGCAGAGTTTTACAGGTGCTGCTCTAGGTGAATAGTTTTTCCTTTCCGGTTTATGCCTGGTCAGTTGGCGGCAGAAAGGCACATTCCGCTTCATGTTCTTCGAGACTCGTGATTCCGGAATAGGCCAAATACACAGAATGTACGGTGTCCGTGTTCTTTTAAGACCTATTCTGGTTTTCGAAATTAACAGAATAGTATGCTAAAAAACTGATAGCGGAATGAACGGAATACAGTCCGCTCAAAATAAGGGGAATTGTATTCCGTTTGGGAAGCTTTTCGTTTTAATGGGAAGACCTGGAATTGTATTCTGTAACTGATGTTCTGTGTATTATTCTGTGTATTCTGTCATAACTGAGCCCGGATAAAAATAGCCATAATTGTTCCAATACTATCCACCCAAGTCAATTTGAGCAGAGAAAGCGAATTGCTAGAAGGCTGCTACACCAATAAAAGAATGCCTTGTGTTAAATACTTATTTTACTAGACTTAATATAAGGCTTGTAAATATCAATGTGAGAGGAAAAACAAGAAACTAATGTATTGAGTAGCAGGCACTACATAATCTTTATGAGTCGAGCTTGGGAGAATTCGCTCGGTAAGGAGGCCAGAGATGACGCAGTGGTGAGAGCACTCTTCTCCCACCAATGTGAGCTGTGTCCAATTCCTGGATTCGCATTCATATGTGGAAAAATTTTAGGACCTTCCTAGGGTATATCCTAACTTCTGATTCATGAACGATACATCATAACAAGCCGAACTGAAGAGTCTCCCAAGCTTACTTGTCGTGTGGCAGTTATCGATCGCTTCGCAAAGCTTAGTCCATCAGAGATTGTTTTGTAATAATTTATAAATATCATCAATGAAGATTTTATTTCGATCGAATTGTTCATCGCGATCATTGGCAAAACCGATAACTAATGAAGGATTTGTTTTTGTTCAAGCTGCGCCGCGATATTCCTTCTATAAAAAACAAATTAATTTGATTCATTAATTGACTTGTTTTCAAATTTCGCTTCAAATTACTGGAAATTGACATTTTGTCCTTGGAGAGGAGAGCAGCAAAGCTTTAAATAGTTTATCTTTGCTCAGTGGAGAGGATTGTGGTAATCTCCCCACATTGATCTCCTCGTTGCAGATCGGTATGAAAACTCATAGAATTTCTCTCCGGCAGGAACAAGACTGGTCTTATTACCAGTTGGTAAGTCAATTTTTGACCTCCTAAGTTTGGGAGAAAACTAAAGACACTTCCTGAGATAGGAAGTCTTTGTGAATAGTTGTTACGTGTCTAAAAGTTTGGGACGTCCAGCCTTGGTCTGAAAAATTATGAGACTAATGTCTTAACATCATGATTGGAGACATGTCTTAATAATATACGGGGTTTTGAGAATACAAGCGATCTCGCAAAAATAATCATAGATCTTAGAAGGCTGGTATGGCTTAGAATGCTTCCTAAATTTTGACAATGGGCAGTGAAAACTACATGTTTTCGACTGAAAATTGGAAAGCAGTGTTAATATCCGCGCTGCATGCCGCTCCTCTCCCACCGGTCATGATGAATTCAAGCACGGTCATGTCTCGTTTCTTGCCAGTCAAATAACACTGAAGTAAATGTAACTCTTAAACTAGTTGAAAACGCTGCTTATTTATGACGAGTAGCAGAACCAAACCAGATCGCTGCAAAATCTTTTTTTCTTTTACCCGCAGTTCAAAAGTATGAATTTCATAGTCACTTTCATCGCATCACCGCTATGCGGCATAGAACGAATTCATAAAATTGTAGACCATGGCACCAGTATCGCAGAGGTTATCAGGGTTCGAATCTCCGGCGTTTAAGCCGAAGTTTCTCAAACAATACTTCGGATACGTCTTGGTGAATCTAGCTCCAGGCTTTCAATGGAAATTTTTTACAGGCTGTCTTTGCACTGGAAAGTTTTCTTCAGTTCGCAATGTACCATTGGAAACGCTGTCTTGAGAGAGGTATCAGTATTCCTTGGGATATTTTTTTTATTAGGACCAAAGGCAAAATCAAGTTTCAGGTTTTGGAAAACATTTCGTGGTATGCAGTATATTTCGTTAATTTTATTTTCCGTTTTAAAGTCCTCTCGTCTAGCCAACGAGGCGGAATAAACTAATTCATAGATCGCCCACCTTGACTTAGGTAAGTGCATATAAATAACTCAAGTGTTTACACGCAATAAGGAAACAATCTGCCTATCACTTACGCTCAAATGATGGAAAAACATGTCAATCATTTGGTGATAAGTGTACGTTTTGCCACCGCGGCTTCCGCCACTGTGGAATGCTTTACCTCTTGCGATACGGAAATCTACATCACTGTAGCATTTTAATCCTTCCTGGAAACTTATCTTTTTAAATTAGCTTTTGTTAGCTCGTACCGTATGTATTGGATTATAAACCGCCCTGGGGGCTTATTATTTTCCCAACATTTTTAAGAAGTGAGGACAATTTTAGAGAATAACAAAACAAAGGATAACAAGTTTATTTTGCTTCAACAAGACAAAACAAATTGCAAACGCTAACATGAGCAAGCCATAAACAACATAAAATTTCACTGACTACCATATCTAAAACCAGTTTTGGAACACAACTGACGCTCCTCTAATACTTCACGCTGGGCTATTACAGAAATGTGTTTTTGATTTTTGGATAGGAGGTTGGGTAGGCGCTTTTTAAGTTTATGGAGTTTCAGGGTGGGTAGTTTTCCGACGTGGGCGGTTAATCGAATAAATACGGTACGTTAATTTATCGTACTTTAGTTTTTATGCTGTGATGCGTCTTTGATCATTTTAAGTTAAAAGGCGCAATATGATATTAATAATTATTAGTATATACCACTTATAAAGTGAATAGTACTTTTCGCTCGCGCTGATTAGCTAGCTCGGAGGTGATTTAAGCCAAGTGCAATTCACCTCCGAGCAGCCAAAGAGAAACAAGATGGCTCTCCGTTCGCCACGGTTGCGTAAGAGGAAATTATTTCGATAAACGAGGCGGGTGTTAAAAAAAAAAAAAATTCAACCACATATTCTAAGGCGAAAAATGAAAATACAATCCCTTGTTTACGAAAACTGCCCTGCACTAAAATTGCAATGAAAACAATGAAACATCTAATATTTTTAAGCATGGTTTCAACAACAAGACGAATTTCATAAAAAAAACTGAAGAAGTGACACCGTGAGAACTAAACAATCGTCTCCAAAAGTTTTATTTGTCTGCTAGAAAGCGATAATTAAGCAACAATATTCTAAAAAGCAGTAAAATACAAGGCAGTATGTGGCATCTTTTTTTTCCAAATTGAGGCTTTATTATCTCTGAAAAATGCATGGTTAACCCCAATTTCCTTTTTGTATACCAAAAGCACTTGCTAAGTTCTGCTTTCCCCGAATAGATTTAAACCGCGCAAAAATATCCACCACACATGGGAAATGCGCATATCACGAGATGCGCATAACGTGTGCGCAGTAACAATAGTAGTAGCTCAGAGCACTAATTGGGAACATTTTCCTGATCGAAATGAAATTTAGAAGTATTGCTTTTTGAGGAGAGGGGAAAACTGGAGTACCGGGGAAAAACCTATCGGAGCAAGGACGAGAACCAGCAACAAACCAAAATGTTGTGACTGCTTTTCGAAAGAGAGAAAGAGACGTGTTCTTTCCTATGTGTCCACGAAAAATGAGTAAATTTTATACCCGAAAAGCCGTGCATGCCTTTATTTTCTACAACAAGAGGAATGAAAATAGACTCATTAATTAGGTAACGCGCTTCCCAGGAAGGTTTTGAGTCTTATCGTTCACAGTTGATACCTTTTACGTGACAAAGATTTTTCAATCGAGCGTATACATTCGATATGATAAAATGATGAAAACGTACAGACATGAATGATATAGGCAACACTTGAAAACGGGTCGGAGAAGTAAAGTATTTGTCATAAAATCTGACTACGAAATTACGTCACATGAAAATGAACAATTCATGACTTTTAAAGGACGTCGTGACAAGGGTATTAAAAAGTAGAGAACTGAGTCCGTAGTCCGTCATACGTTTCAGTGAAAGTACTGATTTAATGTTTATTTTAATTTAACATATTCAGTATATCAATCAAATCTCTTTTGATGGTACTATTCAGGAAAAGATTAAAGCTCATCCTGTACGAACATCCTTTTGTTTTTTTATCAGTTGATATTTCTGTTAAAACGAATGTATGGTTTAAAATAACCAAACAAACAAACAAATTAATAAACTACCGGATAAGCAACTAGGAGGGTAAGGGAGCTAAACAAAAAAAGCTTGTTATCCTGGAGCTAGCGAGCCACGTACTGCTCTGTGGATCACGTTCTTGATCCTAGTTCTTAAATTAAAGGCATCTGTCAACAAGCTGCATTTACACAAAAACATGCAACGGCTTTCAGTGAGAGCATTCTTTTCTAAACAAGGGTTGTAGATGTGTTGAAGAAGGTGGAATCCTGTGACAATAAAAATAACTCGTTGTCAGTAGATTTCTGGGTGGAGAACTTTACGGAAGTAATATGAACCCGTTTTAACTGATACCAACCGACCTTTGTAAACTGAGATTTCGTGTATGTGCCTATTTAACATCAGAACCGAATTGATCTATTCAGTTGAGGTTCCCAGGGACAAGTGGACGAACTAAATGGATTCAAAACACATCTCTGCAGTAAGTAGAGCTAGTCAGCTTAGCTGTTAGATTTTAAAGAATCAAGCTTACAATTTAGATTGATTATATTGGGAGTTATGATCTTTAGGTGTTTTGCAGGACCTATTAAGGTTTTGCAAGGTGAAAAATCTATATATGGGATTTATCTCCTACAATTATATCTTTGGTGATTCTTAAGACCAAGACATAATAGAAAGAGGAAAATTCAGAACCTTCCTATAGGGAATATCCTAACTTCTAATTCATGAACGATACCTTATAACAAGCCGAACTGAAGAGTCTCCCAAGCTTACTTGTCGTTTACTTGGCAGTTATCGATCGATTCGCAAAGCTTAGCAAATCAGGGATTGTTTTGTAATAATTTATAAATATCATCAATGAAGATTTTACTTCGATCGAATTCTTCATCGCGATCATTGACAAAACCGATAACCAACAAAGAATTTGTTTTTGTTCAAGCTGCGCCGCAATATTCCTTCTATAAATTTGATTCATTAATTGACTTGTTTTCGAATTTCGCTTGGAATCAACTGGAAATTGACATTTTGTCCTTGGGAAGGAGAGTAGCAACTGCATAAGTTACGTACATAACTGCGATGGTCGTTCACTTATTCAAACAATACTTAGGATACATATTGGTGAATCTAGCCACAGGGTTTTAAATGGAAATTTTTACAGGCTGTCCTCACTGTTTGCACTGGAATGATTTTTACTTTCTTTGCAATATACCAGTAGAAACACGATCTTGAGAGAGGTTAATCAGTATTCCTTGGGATATGTTTATTTTTATTAGGATCGAAGGCAAATTCGCAAAACATTTCATGCTATGCAATGTATCTCTTCGTTTTTACTTCCCGTTTTAAAGTCCTCTGCGCCAGCCAACGAGGCAGATCAAGTGAGTCAGTTATGCATACTCTTCTGATCGCCTACGTGATCAGTTTAGGTAAGTGCAAGTACATAACTCAATTGTTATGTATATACATATCAATAAGACTAGACTTTCCTCGTGGGAAAATGTTGCGATCATTTGGTGATAGGTGTTTTGCCACCACGGCTCCCGCATTGTGGAATGCTTTACCTCTTGCGATACGAAAATCTAGATCACTGCAGCATTTAAAATCCTCACTGAAAACTTATCTTTTTAAATTAGCTTTTGATGCCTTAAACACTGAAAAGGCGTCTGTTAGCGGTCATTTACATGGAAATATATACCTTCTGAGTGAGCACGAGTCATGATTTTTACTTTATCGATTTTTAGGTGTATTTAGAAGAAGTCGCCGTCTTGACAATAATTCGTGACACGTAGCTGTAGAGAATCTTCCGAAATCATTTTTAACATACCAACCCGGAGACCTTTATAAAAAAATTTCATGTACGTGCCTAGTTAACATGGGAAAGGCCGAATTGACCTATTCAGTTGAGGTTGCTGAGGACAAGTGCACGAACTAAATGGATTTAAAACACATCTCTGCAGTAACTAAAGCTGGACAGCTTAACTGTTAGATTTTAAACAATTAAGGCTTACAAATTGCGTTGGTTATATCCGGGAATTTTCGATTGTTTTGCTGAGTTGTAGGACCTATTAAGGATAAGGTTTTGAAAGTGAGAAAATATCAGTCTGAAATATTAGTGTGAAAAATTATGAGCCTGATGTCTTAACATTGGAGACATGTGTTATAATATACAGGGTTTTTAAAATACAAGCCATTTCGTAAAATAATCATAGATCTTAGAAGGCTGGCCATGGTATGGCTTGGAATGCTTCCTAAATTATGGCAATGGGCAGTGAAAACTAAATGTTTTCGCCTGAAAATTGTAAAGCAGTTTTAATATTCGGACTGCATGCAGTTCCTCTCCCCACCGGTCATGATGATTTCAAGCCCGGTCAAGTCTCGTTTCTGCCAGTCAAATAACATTGAAATAAATGCAACTCTTGACTTAAACTAGTCGAAAACTCTACTTATTTATGGCGAGTAGCAGAACCAAACCGGATCGCTGCAAATCTTTTTTTTTTCTTCTTCTTCTTTCACCCGCAGTTCAAATGTATGAATTTCATAGTCACTTCTATCGCATCACCGCTACAGGTATAGAACGAATTCACAAAATTGTAGACCATGGTACCAGTATCACAGCTTTCATCAGGGCTCGAATCTCCGGCTTTCAAGCCGGCAGTTGTTTAGGCTTTCTTTTCGCAACTTCAAAAGTAAAAAGTACCTACATTACTGCGATGGTCGTTCACTTATTCAAACAATACTTAGGATACATCTTGATGGATCTAGCCACAGGCTTTAATATGGAAAGTTTTTACAGGCTGTCCTCACTTTTTGCACTGAAAAGTTTCTTTTCTTCGCAATGTACCGGTGGAAACACGGTCTTGAGAGAGGTATCAGTATTCCTTGTTATTATTATTGTTATTATTATTATTATTATTATTATTATTATTATTATTATTATTATTATTATTATTATTATTATTATTATTATTATTATTAGAATCGAAGGCGCATCGCAGAAATGGCAAAAACAAATTTCAGGTTTTGGAAAACATTTCGTGCTGTGCAGTATTTTTCGTTAATTTTATTTCCCGTTTTAAAAGTCAACAAGGCGGAAAGAACTAAAGCATAGATCGCCTACGTGATTTGGGTAAGTGCATATACATAACTCAAGTGTTTGCACACAATAAGGAAACAATCTGCCTATCACTTACGCTCAAATGATGGAATTTTACTAGACTTCCCTCGTGGAAAAATCATGTCAATCATTTGGTGATAAGTGTACGTTTTGCCGCCGCGGCTTTAGCCTCTGTGGAATGCTTTACCTCTTGCGATACGGAAATCTAATCGCTGTAGCATCTTAATCCTTACTGGAAACTTATCTTTTTAAATTAGCTTTTGTTGTCTTGTACCGTATGTATTGGATTATAAACCGCTTTGGGCGCTTATTATTTTCCCAACATTTTCAAGAAGGGAGGACAATTTTAGAGAATAACAAAACAAAGGATAACAAGTTTATTTCGCTTCAACAAGACAAAACAAATTGCAAACGCGAACATGAGCAAGCCATAAACAACATAAAAGTTCACTGACTACCGTATCTAAAACCAGTTTTGGAACACAACTGACGATCCTTTTTATACTTCACGCTGGACTAGTACAGAAATGTGTTTTTGTTTTTTGGAAAGGAGGTAGAGTAGGCGCTTTTTAAGTTTATAGACTTTCAGGGTGGGCGCTTGTCTGACGTGGGCGGTTAATCGAATAAATACGGTACCTTAATTTATCGTACTTTAGTTTTCATGCTGTGATGCGTCTTTGATCATTTTAAGTTAAAAGGCGCAATATGATATTAATAATTATTAGTATATACCACTTAAGTGAATAGTACTTTTCGCGCGCGCTGATTGGCTAGCTCGGAGGTGATTTAAGCCAAGTGCAATTCACCTCCGAGCAGCCGAAGAGAAACAAGATGGCTCCCTGTTCGCCACGGTTGCTTAAGAGGAAATTATTTCGATAAACGAGGCGGGTGATAAAAAAAAAAAAAAATATTCTCAAGCGAAACTACAATCCCTTGTTTACGAAAACTGCCCTGCACTAAAATTGCAATGAAAACAATGAAACATCTAATATTTTTCAGCATGGTTTCAACAACAAGACGAATTTCACAGAAAAACTGAAGAAGTGACACCGCAGGAACTAAACAATCGTTTTCAAAGGTTTTATCCGTCTCTTTTCACCTCTACTGAGGTGAATAATTGTTAATTAATTGCGGGCGATTGCGGGAGATGTTGCTAACGATGAGATAAGCTTGTTAACAGGGCACTGAAAAAGATTATTTAGAGTCGTTACTTAGAGTCGTTACTTTCAAAGATTCAAAGGTTGACCAAGTACAAACATTCAAACAAATTAAACAGCACTGGATAAACACCTCGGCGAGAGGATTAAAGCAAGTTGTTGATTTGTTTTGCTGGAAAGTAGACAACTGGTCTGTGGATCACTCTTCTATTATTCTTAAACACCGAAAAGGCTTCTATCAGGTGTCATTTACTCGGAAATATTTACTTTCAGATGAGCGCGAGTCATGATTTTCAAGTTATCGGTTTTTAGATGAATTTTGAAGAAGGCGGTATCTTTGACAATAACTCGTGATACGTAGCTGTAGAGAATCTGCCGGAATAATTTTTAACATACCAACCCGGAGATCTTTCAGTAAAGACCGTTTCGTGTACGTGCGTAGATAACATTAGAGCCGAATTGACCTATACAGTTGAGGTTCCTGAGGACAAGTGGACGAACTAAATGGATCATCAAAACTCAAGTAAAGCTAGTCAGACAGCTTAACTGTTTAAAGAATCAAGGCTTACAAATTGCGTTGGTTATATTGGGAATTTTCGAGTAGAATTAGAATTTTCTTAAGGTTTTGCCAGGTGAAAAGAAAAATCCGCTTAGACCTAAAAAAAAAAAAAAATAATAAGGCTAGGAGGTCTTCGTAAAAAACCTTTCGAGAGTCTTAAAGAATTAGGAGGTGTTTACCGTTAGCACAATAATTCGAACATGAGAGGTCTATATACGAATAGGATTTATCTCCTACAATTATATCTTCGGTGATTCTCAAGACTTAACATGCTTATATCTCAAGATATCTCTTATGAACGATAACTTACGCACGTTAATAAGTTAAGACCAGCGTAACTAGGAGACTCCTAAGTTTACTTGTCGTATGAAAGTTATCGATTCGCAAACTGAGCTACGTTTTGTACGGCATACTCTTATGAATAATAATTCACACACACACACACACACACACACACACACACACACACACATACTCACCTTTGGCAACTTGTGAGGTCTGTGTTTCCATACACCTCTTATGAGGACCCCCCTTTCTATTGGAGGTATCAAAAAAAAAATATGGATGTTTGGTAGCTTATTTGCCCATCTCTTTAAACACTTGATTAGACTTTAGGAAATTTCAAATTTTTTTGTGGGGTCTTTGTTATGAGGACCTGCCCATTACTCAACTTTGAATACTTATGGGTACTACTTGCCATACAATTCTTATGGGGACATACTCACCTAACTTGTGAGGTCTGTGTTTCCATAGTGATACCCTACTTGCGAGGACCACCTCTTCTGATGCGGAAGAAGAAGAAGAAGAAGAAGGCTGTTTGGTTGCTTGTTTGTTATAAGTCAAGACATTTGCTTCCTGGGGTTTCACTTACTCCCCTCTGACTACTTAACGGGAATTTTAATTCTTGCTAAACTTATGGGGACTACTTGCCGAACTTATGGGGACATGATAGTTACACAACTACTTATGGGGACTACTTGCCAAACTTATGGGGACATGATACTTACACAACTACTTATGGAGACTACTTGCCAAACTTATAAGAGGACGTGCCAATAAACAACTACTTCTACTAATGGGATTATTTGCCATAGCTGAGCTATTGATTTTCTTCATTGAAGGGCACGTGTTTGCATGGAAACCAACCTATATTGCCTCTTTGTGTCTGTTTGAAAGGCCAATAAGGTTGAAGATGATACCAAGGTTCTTATTATTTCAGCCACATCCCATCTCATAATCACAAGAAATCTGATTATCTAAACAAAATAACAAAAAAATGCTACATTTAGTTTGCATTGGAAACATCGACACTTGATTTTGAACACATGAGGAGCACAATAATAATAGACTGCTGGGTCAAAGGGGGGAGGAAGATGCATGACAAATATAGGGACCATGGAATAAACTAATATTGGAAAGAGTGTTATACTTACTGACAATAATAATAATAATAATAATAATAATAATAATAACGATGATGATGATGATGATGATGATAATCATAATTACCTATCACTGGATGAGGCTGAGTATGACCCGAAGAATTATAAAGATTGAGGAGTTTTCCAGTACAAATCCTTCTAATCTTACTTTTGAGATATATGGATAAAAATTTACGGGTAATTAACCTACTTTAAATATGCTCTCTCAGTTCCTAAGACCTTGTAACAAAACTTTCCAAAGGAGAACTGTTTTTGATCGGAAAGTTGATCATGTGACCAGCTATTGCAAAAGGCCTATTAGTGACAATTTATACTTTCTTATAACTGCCTTAGCACATTCCTTCACTTCAAATCGACTGTCCACCCAGCCCTAGCTTCGCGAGGTTTTGAGAGTGACGTATTTGTAGCATATTTTAAACTTTAAAAAGATTAGGTTTTAAGATTCTTGGAAAAAGGAAAACTGTTCTACATTTTGTTGAAACACCAATTTGTTTATGAGAGAACTTCTAAAGACTTTATTTCTGAACAAAAAAAGCAATGTGATAGGATCCCCTTTCCTACAGTGTGCGCGGCCGGTGAGACCAGTTCCTAGACACTGCCTTCCTTTGAGACCATCATAGATAATCCAATGTGGATCATCAGAGGCGTGCAGCCTGTCATGGGAGAATTTTGGGGGGCTTTGGTAGAATCTAATATGGCAGCCAAGCTCTTTCTGGAAAATCCTCCTTCTGATCAAATAAGCCAGTTTTTCGGAGAAAAAAGCGAGGAGTACATGTCTTGTACAGAAAACGACACGGAGTTGAGGGATATTTCATGCTTTTTTGCTGAGTTCAAAGCAGCAGTAGGAGTCATCGAAGAGAAATACAACGTTTAGTGGTCGAAATCCAGACTTGCAAAAGTTGATTCCCATCCAAGGAATGGTCAAAAAGGACACTGAAAAAGCTTCACGAAAAGGTAATTAGAAGACTGCGCTCAAAACCAACTTTAGCGACACCATGGAGAGGAGATTTCATTATGAACATTTCCTGAGAAGTTTTTGATTTGATTTACCATAAAATTGTACTGTTTCATTCAATGGGGGATCAGATTGCAACAATACGCTGTCTCAGTACACTCAGTCTTGATTATTACAGTTTTTTCATGGTCATACCGTTGAGCTTTTGATGTGCAGGAGTATGTAGGAAAAAGTTGTCTGTCATTGTGGTTCCAGTTGCTATTACAATTTAATTAATTGTGAATGTTCCACTGCAGGAGACTTACATTATTGTCTAATATAAATACATTGTATGAACAGACTTTATGTTCCAACATCCATAACATATGTTCCCCTGTTAAGAAAAGTTTATTTACAGTGGACGACTCTACACTTAGACAACAGAAGATCCATAACCAGGATTAACAGTAAAAAAAAGTAAATGTTCTCTGGTGAAAACATTTGTACAAAAAAACTAAGCTTTGAACAACTTGTAACTTTTCTGCCCCATTGTCCAATGGGCCCAAATTGTTTAATTCTGGTTTAAAAAATTCAAAAATGTAAGTTTAGAGAAAAATTTATAGTTGTAGTTTAAATCTGTCATGATCAGATTTTTGTATTTCTAATTTTATGCTGGGAGGTTTCAATTTCAGAGATGCAATTACGACCAGGCTGATTACCGAAGTTTGTGCCATGTTGCGTAAAACTATGGGCACTCCCTTCTAATATCACAGCAAGCTGGCAAAATGCACTGCTTCCATTGTTTTTAAAACCACACCCATTTTAAATTCTTGTGCAAAAAATACAAAATGTATGTTTAGAGAAAAAAGTCTTGTTGCCAACTACAACATTAAGGGGGTAGGATACATGAGCAGTCATGACACCTGCATGTTGTAGTTTAAATCTGTCATGATCAGATTTTTGTATTTCCAATTTTATGCTGGGAGGTTTCAATTTCAGAAATGCAATTATGACCAGGCTGATTATTGAAGTTTGTGCCGTGTTGCGTAAAACTATGGGCACTCCCTTCCAACATCACAGCAAGCTGGCAAAATGAACCACTTCCATACCCATTTTTAACTCGTAAATGCGACCATGCACAATGAACGAGTGATAGTAATGGTGGGTTTTTCACTAGGTTGGTTGGCTGATTCGGTTGTTGACTTTCAAGCATTCGCAGTGAAAGTGCGGTGTCTTGAATTCAATCAGTGAAGTGTCGGCATGAATTTTGAATAAAAAAAGAAGTGAAAATTTGTTTCACAGTGCATCAAAATAATCTTATTCAATCTGTAGATAAAAATTTGACAATTATTTTAGTGCAAGAATGGAGATTTTTCATTTAATATGAGCAAAGTTATAAGTTTCTCCGTTTTTCCAAAAAGTGCGGTGTCTTAAATTGAATGAGTGAAGTGTCTGCATGAACTTTGAATAAAAAACACCCGAAAATTTGTTCCAAGGCGCATCAGAATAACCTTACACAATATGTAGGGAATAAGTTTAGAATCATTTTTATAGTACACGTATGGTTATTTCTTGTTACATGATCAGGCAAAGATATGACTTCTTTTAGCTTTCAAGGTAGTGTATGTAGCCATCTTAATTTCAATTAAAATACTGATGCGTCATCTGCATTCACGAGTTGGCTCACAGGAGACTTTGATTTAAAGATAAATTATTTCAAATGTTGTTAACACTTTGATTATCTGATCAATTTACATGATTTTGAGGACACCACAGTGGTTTTCTATGGATATTTTAAAACCAAAACGAGTCTTTGACATGTTTATTAAACCTGCTGTTACAATTAAGTTAAACAACTGGAAATGTTTAATAGTTGGTGTTGTGGAATACCAAATTGGCATAAGCTTCAGCAGAACAAAATTACACCGATTGCTAATCATGTAGCAACTTCATTTTGAAACCCGAACTAGAAGCAACTGTAATACATGTAGCTTGTTCAGCAGACAGAGATACACGGACGGTTTTGTTTTCTGGATTTGTCCTACCACCGAGCAGCAATTCTTAGTGATTTTTGTCAAGCAGCTGCAATACCGATTTGATAAATTTTGGAAGCTGCAAATGCAAATTTTCTGTAAAATCATATACCGGCCGCCCTGAATGAACTTCTACATGGTTCATAAAGAGAGAGCTGACGCTTCGCTGAAAGCTACCAATATTATTGTAACCTTAAGTATCATTATTGGCTAATGCTTGTTTTCTGAAGGCTGCACTGGTTGCTTAGGAGAAAAGGGCCAGTTGGTTATTCAAAAAAGTGGTGCCATCGCTTAGGGTAGATGTCACTTAAAGGATCTTTTTAACACAGGGCTTATAATAAGTCACAGATTTCACAATGATGGTCACTTTTAGGAGTGATCACAAACAGTGCTTTGTGTAGTTCTGTAGTGGCAAAGTCATGCTGCTCACATACATAATAATTTTTAGGTCAACTTACTCTAAGAGCTCTGAACTCCACAGTCTTGATATGGAATCACACCCTCAGCATGAATACTGTTATTTGGATCCTTGGAACAAACTTTCTTTTTGGTAAGCAGTTGAGGCTCTAAAAAGAGATAGAGAATCACACCGGAAATTAACTTACCCTATAAATCCCCCCACTGGGTGGGGAATTGCAGAAAAACAACTCATGCTTATATGCATCTCATGAATAAACAAGAAAATAACAGTGGAGCAAATCTTGTTATGTTCTTTTTACATGTAAGCACAGAATCAATTTTCCACAATCCCACACCTCCTTCTCTTAGGGACTTGACCAATTACAAAAGAAGAAAAAAAGAAACCTTACTAGAGACCCAATAAATTTTTAATAACGATTAGGCTTACAAGCTAGGTGACATAACTTATTCAACACATTCCACCATTAGCCATTCGCCGAGGTCTCGGCAGCGATCTCGGCCGAGATCTCGGCGGCCAAAAACGCGCCGAGATCTCGGAAAAATTTTCACAAGGGTAAGCAAACCACTGCCATAACTTACACTCTTTATTCTTCAAACCTTATTAACATTATTAATAATAACTTCCACTTGGCATCACTTGGCATGCATTTAAAAACCATCCCACAGGAATTCTTCATATATTGACAACTTACAGTGTAGGTCCAGTAGTTAGAAGTTACATTGTCTAATTCCAGAAATGTAAAATCAGCTAGATCAAGAGGATTGTCACCTCCAAACAACTTATTAAATATTTTTTTATTATATTATATAACTACTGCTGGGAGACTGGGGGCAAAATAAAACTGTGCTCTGCATGCATGTCTAATTCGGAGACTCAGGACCCCATACCAAAGAAAAACATTTTAGATGTGCTGATGTGCTCATTTCCCTACCATGTGATGTCACAAAAACCAGAGACATAATTGAACCTTTTAAGTAGTGGATATATGATATTAAAACTGGCATGCACATTTTTAAAAGTGCACTTGAATTCTAATTTAAGCATGCCTTTATAATCCATACCTATTGAGCATGCACCTTTTCCAGGGATGGAACAGCTTAGAAGAGCAGGATAAGTGGAACTTGCAGAATAATAATTTATCTCAGACTGAGAATCTTCACTTTCATACCCACACTGGCACTATCAGAAACAAGATCCTATCAAAAACCAATTAAAACAAACATTGTCAACAAACATGGCACTGTAAAGATGGTGGGTTTGATGGTTGGGCTTGATAGAGTTTCTGCCTCTCTCATTCAGTATTTCCCTTGAACATTTCGCCTTCAGTCAGCTTCAAAAGGCTAAGCACAAGATTTTAAAGAGATCTACGTGTATACAGTATTTGATACATACATGTATTACAATGCATCAACAATCTCGGGGACAATCTGGCTTTTTAATACCAATTCACTAAAGCACTTAAATCTGAAAATGTTACAAAATGACAGTACACACTGCCCTTACCAGATCATTAAAAAAGCCATGCATTTTCCTTTCCTTGAATTTGACTCCTAAACTTTGTTTCTGAAGAAAGATATGGTAATTAATATCAGTGTAATTCCTTTTTGTTTCATGTCATTTGATGTTTGTTTGTTTGTTTCATTTAATGTCGCACCTGAGGATTGCTGAGAACAACACAGTCAAGGTCTTTTCCCATATCAAATCAACCGTGATCATTTGGATTGTTTTCTTTTATT